>NC_081413.1:725868148-726095648 GCF_030272615.1 Cryptomeria japonica | reverse complement strand
GTACAAATTCTTTGGAATGTCCTAGAGGTTTTTTGGGAGCCACTTGCTATCATTTCCTAGGCGAGCTCTGCCATAGTCCGACTAGGAATATGACTGCCATTCTTTTCTTTACTTGCAAGGATGAACAAATGTGAATATGACAAGTGTTTGGCATGGAAGAATGAAATATAGAAGAGTCTAAGTGAAGATATGGAGGTGTGATAGAGTGAAGAAACTAGTAAACCATATTGGAGAAAACTGTTAACTCTAAAACCCTTAAAAGTGTCATTTTTGGGATTCATACCAGTACAGATAAACCAACCAGCCTACCCTAATAAATCTAAAAGTTTGTCCAAAAGGGTACTTAGATCACCAAAGATTTTGGGGGTTCCTTTGGAGGTTTTTTGAGTAATTGCACAAAAACCAATAAGGTAGGGCTAATTGGGGCTCTAGGGCTAGTAGGCCTAGAAAATAGGAAGAAGAGGAAGCGATGGGAAAATGGAGAGAAACCAATTGAAGAACTGCTTGAATGGAGTTGAAACATCTTCTTTACATCCCCTGTGACCCCTGCAAGTGTGTGTTGGAGGTTTGGATAATCTAATGGTTGGATTTACTCTAGTGAATCCCAACCATGCTTGTGAACAACTGTAGAAAACAAATTGATAGGGAGCACTCCAAAGGAGTTGAATTGTTTGACTTGTTAATGGCCAAGGGTAGGGTGATGGAAGCCCACTAAAACATCTTTTACCTACCTATTGAGCAAGGTATAACTCTTTTGTGAGAATCTCCCCATCATATTGTACCCTCATTTTTGGGATATTAAACTCCCCAATATGAATGCATGTAGTATAATATTGCCAAGCTAGTGAATCCCCTATGCAACAAGGCAACAAACTGAGAGGGGGGGTGAATCGGTTTGCTCAAAAACATTACACAACTTAAACACAATTTCAAATCTGATAAGTAACAATGAAAGCACAAATCAACACCACATCAATAACACACATAACACCAAGATTTTTGACGTGGAAAACCTAGTTAAGGGAAAAACCATGGTGGAAACCTACCCACAATGAGATAATACCCTGTCAGAAGAATATGAAATATTACAATGGGGAATGCACATACATTCAGGCACACTACCTAGAGCTCACTACTCAAATTACAAAAAGGGTTACAACCCTGAGGAAGAATCACTATCTTACAAAAACATTCGGATTACATTCAGAAGATCATGAACTACTAAAAATAGCATCTTCTCACTAGTACATTTGGAGTTGTTTTCTGACAAAAATTTTCGACGATCTATAGGATTTCCTTTTCTTTGTCGGATTGATTTGTTTTTTTCAAAAAATGCCCCTGTTTGTCAGATTTTAGACTAAAAACTGACTAACATGTCTGACTGGCTATGTGATTTATTTTGCTTTGTCGGATTAATTTTTTTTTTTAAAAGTATACCCCATGTTCGTTGGAGTTCGGACGTCTTGAAATTTCACCTCGGTATTCTGATGAACACGGATTTTACCTATTGATCGACATATGTTGGTCCGATGATTTTCACAGCCTCTTGATTTCTTCTTACTCATCTAGATAACATACGCCGATGACCTCTCTTCCTTCTGATCGATGCGAGTTATCCCACTAGTCTCATCGGCCATCGGGATAGTTTAAAATGTGTTCAGGCGATGGGCATGATTTTCCCATCTTTTTCCTTAGCGTAGCTCCTCCCGATACGTTATGTCTCCTCAACATAAGGTTTGACCCTATATCCTCTTAACCTTTGCCGATGCTTTTTACTTTTTCTAGTGTCCATTGGGAAAATTATTACCGATAGCATCACTAACTATCGGCAATATAAGATTTCTCTATTGCCGCTAGTGTGCATTATGCCGATGGACTTCATCGATGTATTATATACTGATCACATGCTTCTAGTTGTGTTACCATTAAGTTGACTTTTGCCAATAGTGCAGATTTCGTATTTTACATTGAAATTCCGATGAACATGTGGTATGTAAAAAAAAAAGTAATTATGCGCCATCATTATATGCGGGCTCAAGGTGCGAAAATTGGGAGGAAGCGGGCACAATTGCTGCACATAGATTTTGATGAAGAATTCATCTGTGGAAATGACAAGAGACCTTTTCTCATTCACAATCCACTCTTTCTCTTTCTTATGAGTCCCTGTTGAGAATTGAACGTGAAACCTCTTCCTTGCAAATTCGTCGCGCATGGGAAGCAACCCATTGGAGCTGGAAACCCTAAACCCTAGGGAATTCACTCTACTTTTACTCACCAAGTTCAAATTAAAGAAAATTGCAGTAGCAGACGACGACGCCATTGACACAAAGACCGCCACCATTATTGTTACTACCTCTTACCTCCCGCGCTTCATGTTGCATACTGTACAAGAGGTTGGTCCTTTCGATCTTGTCATCAAGATTTTTTTGTAAGTTCCTTTTCTTTCCTTGCATTCTCTTGTTCACTTTGTTTAATGGTATCGACTTTGGCAAAATATGGATCCTCAACCTCCTTAACCTCTCCATTTTGTGACTACCAATTATAAAGACAATTCATTGGACATACCAATCACCCAAGTTATGATTCACTATCTTTTTGTCAGCAAAATCTTTATGTCTTGATTCAGTTATAATTTGATCTTGTGTAACAAGAATACCAAATAGAAGTCCATAATTGAACAAGTTGCTCTTCCCCTTAGTTGTTTTTGACATTAAGCCTCAATTCCTCGGGCCACATACCCCTAAAACGTCCACATAATAAGATTATGCATCAATAATGAGTAAACCTTAAAATTAGGACAATTATTAGGGCACAATTGCTGCAGATAGATGCTCGACAACAATTTTACATGAGGTTTGTCCTTTCAATCTTTTCATCAAGATGTTTTTGCAAGTTCCTTTGCTTTCCTTGCATTCTCTTGTTCACTTTGCTTAATGGTATCTGCTTTGGCAAAATATGGATCTTCAACCTCCTTAACCCTTCCATTCTATGACTGCTAAATATAAAGACAAGTCACTTCATAGCTTCTATAGGGGTGAACAATTCTCTGTGATTGTAAACCCTTCCAACCCTCAAAATATCCCTTTGTATGGAATAAGATTTGCGAGGTCCAAGGCCAACTACAAATTGCAGAGGAGAAAACATCCATTCATGTGATGTTGCTAGGTTTATGTCAACACCAACTTGGTTGGTTACTGTAACCATTACCTATTTGACAATTCTCTGTAGTTGTAAACCCTTCCAGCCCTCAAAATAGCCCTATTTATGGAAGCAACTTTTATACGATTATTTTGGACTCTATGGGAAGTTGGTTGCACAATTTTCCCCACTGAAAGGGTCCCTTGATTTTCTCCAGTTCCTCAATCATCCTGGGATGGCTCTTTATATCATAGTAGCAAAAATCATTTGGGGAAAAAATCGGGAAACCAAAAGTATCCGATTTTTTGAAAAAATCGGGAAAAAATCAGCAAAAAATCAGATTTAAAAAAAACATAACAAATTGTAGAAAAAGAGACAAAAACTATTTTTTAAAAAAACTTAAGGGCATTTTCATAGCATAGAGATATAAAGAGCAACTAAAATAGAGTTTAACACATGAATTGTAGAAAATTAATTTTTGTTGTTTATATTCATATTGCTGATTCAATCTTTATGTCAGCAAGAGTTTCCCGCTTTTTATTGGATGTCTGTTATTCCACGCTTCTAGCATATTCATCAATATCAAGGGCCTTTAACACATGGGGATGTTTTTGACATGTTCAACTACCATTTCTTGTGTTTCCTTGTCCATATCATCTATATCATGTCTTGCATCTTCACAATGTATACATCCTCAACCATCTTGGCTAGTTCATATGACTTTGGATGAATTCTCGTATCATCCAATGTATACATAACATGGTTCCCAGAAGTTGCTTGCTCCGAAAAAAAATCAGATTTTAAAAACATTAAAAAATGTAGAAAAAGAGACAAAAACCATTTAAAAAAAAACTTAAGGGCATTTCCATAGCATAGAGATATAAAGAGCAACTAAAATAGAGGTTAACCCATGAATTGTAGAAAATTAACGATTTTTGCAGCTTTTATACGATTATTTAGAACTCTACAGGTAGTTGCTTGTACAATTTTCCCCACTAAAAGGGTCTCTTCATTTTCTCCAATTAATAGATAAAATTCCTCATCCTGGGATGGCTCTTTATATCATAGTAGCAAAAATCATTTGGGGAAAAAATCGGCAAACCAAAAGTACAATATTTTTTGAAAAAATTGGGAAAAAATCAGATTTAAAAAAAAACATAACAAATTGTAGAAAAAGAGACAAAAACTATTTTTTTAAAAAACTTAAGGGCATTTCCATAGCATATAGATATAAAGAGCAACTAAAATAGAGTTTAACCCATGAATTGTATAAAATTAATTTTTGTTGTTTATATTCATATTGTCGATTCAATCTTTATGTTAGCAAGAGTTTCCCACTTTTTATTGGATGTTTGTTGTTCCACACTTCTAGCATATTCATCAATATCAAGGGCCTTTAACACATGGGGATATTTTTTGACACATTCAACTTCCATTTCTTGTGTTTCCTCATCCATATCATCTATATCTTGTCCTGCATCTTCACAGTATACATCCTCAACCATTTTCTTGGCTAGTTCATATGACACGAGGTGAAACGAGTCCTAATGGATATTGATTCTATCATGCAGAGTCATTTTGAGTTGGAGGCTTGAAATATGAATAATTTATCTCATTTTATTTGTTAGTTACATATTTTGTTATGGGTTAATAGAAATTCGAGTATTGTATAGAACTTTAAAACAAAGTACAAACTAATCAAACACTCTATATCATTTGATGTTATCAAGAATTTTGACTAGTTTTCTTCATAATGTGTATCTTGTATAGTTTATCTTAATATTGTCTTTCTTGTATCATGTAGTGGTTTTGGAAGAATTATCATAACTTTCATTTGAACCGTTGGATCTTTTTATAAATTGGAGGATAAGTTTGTAACAATGATTTCAAAAGACTGATTGGAGTGATTGGCTTCATTACAAGGTAAGGGAAGCCTTTGTCATGTTTGTCTTCCTCAAAGTGTGGTTGGTGTCTATTAAGTTGTCTTGTAAGGGTGTTTTGAAGATTGAGAAGAGACTTTTGATGGGTATTAATCCCATTGTTGTCAAGTATTGCCTGATTGGAATTGAATGTTTCCAAGGTTTATGTGCATTAGAGGGCAAATGATTCCTGAGATTGTCACTTCAATTAAATAATTACTGAAAACTTTGAATTGCTTGCTTGTAAATGAATGCTTTAAATAAAAGGCCAACAAATAGGAATGATCGCTAGATCAAATTCCCCCACACTTCAAGCTTCACTAAACCAAGGCAGGTGAACCTATACCTAAAACCTAAATCTGTTGGTTAAAGGATTTTCTATAGTGAGTTTTAAAGAACCAGTGAATTTTCAAGATGGCAATTGTTCTTGAATTCTATCTGGTTATAATTCTTGCTTGCTGAAAACTATGAAATGCTTACTCATAAATGAATGTTTATAAAGTTGTGCTTATATGAATTAAGAGTATGTTTCCTTAATGAAGATTGCTCTAAAAATATCTGATTTAATTATATTAAATCAATAATAGACTAGTGCCTTTATTCCTTACTGATTTCATACCATTTCAATTGAAAAATTCTACGTATAACCCTGGAGATAGTTTTAATAACTTGTTCTTAAAACAAGATCATCACGTCAAAGGCATCTATATGAGTTGTAATCAAAATATAATATGCAGCTAGTCTTATTGAGTTTAACTTTACTCTAAAACACCAATAAGACAATTTGAATCTTGCCAACCAATCCTTCAAACTGAAAATTAATCTCAATCACAATAACATAAGATAGCACATCAAAGCAATCTAATTGAATAGATTTATCACATGGAACTAATCAATCAATTGAAAAAGTAGATACCATCAAAGATGAAGAAAACTTGATCTTTATATTGAAAATAGATAATAAAACCAATTGATTTCAATAAATATTGTCATCCACCAACTTGATATTGTCTTTCTTAAAAAACAAACCACATAAGTACCGCATAAAAGATTGTCTTGACAGAGTAAAAAATATAGACAAGGATTTGGTTCCACAATGAAAGGGCATACCCTTTCATTTGGAATTAAACTTAACTAAGACTAACTAAAGACTAACTACCTAAAAACTGACATTTCCTTGAGAGGTTTTTAAAAATCAAGTCTAATCTCCCAACATCTTGCCGCATTTCTCAATGTGCTCCAGGTATTTTGCTGACTTGTATGTATCTACATCTTGAATTATGTCCCTGATGATGATCTCCAATGTGACAAAATTCTCCATCTATTCTATAGTCTATTTTAATTCAATTCCATTAGTTCGGGCAATATCAAGTTCGACATTGAGAAGACTCTGGCATTCTGAGATCCATTTATCCTTATCTTTAATCTCACCTTTCTGATCAACCAATTTTGGAAAACTATGCTGATTTATGTGCATGCACTCATCATACTCAATCTATAACTGTTCATCAAATTTATTGTGTCTTTCCAACAACTTCTTTATCTTTTCAATCTCCTTGGTTTCTGCTTTGGCTACTGTTCTATCATGCAGTCTAGTCCCCAATCTGTTTTGAATCATGTTGTGTGAGACTGCGTTATCCATGTTCTTCTAAAAAACTGTCCAGAACTCTTCCAGAAAGCCTTGCAAAGTCTCAAATCTTTTGGTTAACAATACAAAGGTTGTATATGTCCCCACACTTTGCATCTGTTTAAGCATCTTCTTATTTTCTTTTTGTAATTCCTCACAATTTTTCTTCCACTGTGAGTTATCAGGAGAAAGAACCATTGGCACTGGTTGCCCACTTCTTCTCAACATTTCTTCATACAATCCTTTATATTGGTTTCTTTCTCTTAGTGTCTTGAACATTTGTCCCTTGTTGAACTTTGAGATATCTACTCTAATATTTGCATAAACGATGGGATCAATCTCCCCAACTTTAAGCTTAATCATATGGCTAAGGCCTTATCAACATCAATAAGCTTAGGTCTTTTATTAGGAGGATATAAAGCCCATAACAATAAGGCTTCCTCATCTTGATTGAACCTTGACCCAATGAACACATCATTTACACCCTGTATATCTAATTTAAACTCCTTATTCTCTGAATATAATAAACTATCAAAAATAAATGAAGCACTAAGATCCCATTCAGGAAATAAGAGCACTCCAGCCTCTATAAGTAGTTGTTTCTCCTTTTGAGGAGTCATTGTGGCCAATTCAGCATCTATTTGTTCTTTTAACTTCCTCAACAGTTCAACTTCATTTTCTGGTGTAATGTTGGGAATAGAATCCCTCAACTTCTTTCCTTTGAAATTGTACAAAAATGATTTAAATTCTTTTGATTGTATAAAGACATCATCTGTAACAAAGGAAGAATATTCATCCAACTTGGAATGAGCATGACCTCCAATTTTGTCACAATTTTCTCTTGCACATTGGCCTCTTCTTCCCTTTCTGGTACTTGATACCTAGAGATGGCTAGATTTTCATCTAATTCACTTTCCGCTTCCTCCTCCTTAGTTTCCATTTCCTGCAATCTTTGTCTCTTTTCTGCCAATTCTCTGTTCAGTCTATCAATTACCTTTGGGGCTTCTGCATCCTCCATATTCCTAAACATATCTTTAGCCTCCAGACTTGAGTGCAGATAATCTCCCAAGTTTTTTCTTTTTCTTGCAAGAATGAACATAACCTTCAGGATCATAATTCTTCCTGGCATAGTGCTCAAATAAGTTGTATTCTTCCATAAATTTTTTTATCAATTATATCATAAGATTTAGTGGACACTATTGTAAAATCACCAAAACTTAGTGTTCCAAGTAGGGAGGCTTGTTTGCGCAGATCCGCAAAATGTTTAGCATTTGATAGACTCAACTTCCTTACAATCTCTAAGTAGGCTATTTTGTCTGGAACTAATTTAGGCAACATATAAGGGCTTCCCTCAAATCCATATATTCTGAAACATGTGAAATCTTTGTTTACAAACCAATCTCCCCAGTTATGGTCAACAATTTTCCTTTCATAACAATCCTTAGGCCTTAAAAATCTCTTAATTTAATCAGAGATAGATCCTTCACATGGAACCCCAAATATCTTGTACAATGGTTTCACTATAATTTCTTCAAACTTAATATAATTGAATCTCATATACTAAGAATCCCAAAGAGATTTCCATAATTGCACGAGTTGTTCTTCACCTTCCCTATTCATTGTATTTAATTTTAAATCTTCTAGCCACAAACCCTTCACATGTCCATATAACAAAACCAAATGCATTAACAGTAAATAAAATTTGAAGGTAGGGTTCCTATTATCTTTAAGGTTTAGAAAACCTTCATGTAACTTCTCTACCAGATATGGAGTATAGTCAAAAGGCTTGGGCTCATACATTTGTATGTCAGAAGCTAAAACCAATGACCCGGTACTCACCAAATCAGGTACCTTGACTCCTCCTACTTGCCTGCATGACATGTATGTATACTGCAAGTAGTGTAAATAAATCAATGCTAAATGGTGGCCCATCTTCCTCAGTCAATTTCCCTGGTTGCCTTTTATGAATAGCAATTTTCCAACCAGTGTATGTAGTGTCCATCCTAAGATATTCTTCCTCTAACTCCTTAAACGATAGGGGTTTATCGAGGTTGGGATCTAAATTAAAAACTTCATTCACAGTACCCACGAAAAGCCTAATGAATGCATCACCATTTGGGAATTGAATGTATCTCTTCATGAAATTGTAATTTCTAACCAGAACCTCCAGCAACCTTATGTTCACAAAGACATTTGGGATAGTTAACTTACCCAAATTTGTCATCCAAGGATTACAAAGTGACATTTCCTTGTTTCTTCTCGGATTATGGAATAGGAACAATTTGTGTCCCCTCACCTTAGTCCAAACATCCCTGACCTCTTTGTATCTATCTTCCAATTGGTCCCTTCCAGGCAAGTGTTGCTTCAACCTTCTGGACTTCAGGCCAGGTGCTTGCATTTGCTGAATCATGTCTTGATTCAGTCTTCTAATAGGAGGCACATCCTTTATCTTAGTTTTATTTGCCTTAGATTCTGAGCTCTTTGCTGCCCTTTTCTTTCCAGTTGAACTTGAAGCATCCATCTCTATAATCACATTCTTCATTCTGGTTTTCAGAAACTCAATGTATTCTCTCTGTGAATTATCTTTCACTTATGTGACACTCAGATTAGGCAATTTTAGTTTATATGCCCAATGCATCTACATAGAGGTTTGCATTGATGAGTTTCTCATAAAATTGCCTCATGTCAACCATAGATGTACCTGGTGCAAGCATTAAATAAGAAATCACTATTTTGGTTTTGAATTTAGATATGGGAACCACTCAACAACATGTTTCTCTCTAATGGATACATCCTTTTGGCACCACCTGCAGAACCCTTCTTTTATTTTGGTACTTTACTCTCCTTTATCGAGATATCCTTAGCCAATAACTTATCTTTTGTTGTATCAGTGTAAGTCACCCCGATACTCCCATCGAGCGTCGATTTAGATCATTAGATGTCATAGTGATGAGCATTGTTTCCTTGATGAATTTACCCTTTGGCGCAACTCTTCCCATTGTAGTTGGTTCCATCATCATAGGTCTTCTTGATGACATCATCGTTCCACTCAATCGACCAACTCTTCCATCAGGTATAGGGATAGCTTGGAATGAATTAAAATGATAGGAAAATCTTTCTCAATGAAGTATGTTCCATCAGTACATGCTTTATCGATGTCTTTTTTGGGCACAGGGGTAACTCAAAATAACAAATCCTGATCCCTTTGGTTATGTTGATGGCCTTCCATCCACACCAACCTCTGATCATTCAGCCTCTTGGCTTTACTAATCATCTACTGGTGAGTCATCACTCCATTCCCTCTTATCTCTTTCATGAGTGCATCTAAGGTGTTGACAAAGGGAGTTCTCTCTTCACTTAACCTTCCCCATGTATGCCCATCCTCACGAAATCTATGATTTTTTTCTTTGTTGAGTCTGATAACCATTGTGACTTGCGAGAAGACTGTATGGAATGTGAGTCTACGAAAAGACTTAGTAAGGGCCCTTTCTATCCCTTGATACTTCTCTAAATTTCTAATCCTCCAAATGTACAAAAGAATTTCACATGAAAGAAAATTTCAGAATTGATTAGTGTCTTTTTTAAGTCCTTTAATAAAATCAGATGCAACATCAAGTATGCTAATATGCCAAGGAATAATAAACCCAAACAACTTCCAAACCTCCTTAGCTATAGAGTAGTCAAAGAAAATATGTCTAACTGTCTCTTTAACCTTGCAAATGTTACACAAATCATCATTAGAATGTTTAGATTTGATAGGTAACTTATCAAGTAGAAGCAACCATTTAAAAGCTTTCTTTTTAGGAGAAACAAGAGAGTTCCAAATATTCTTAAACAACTTGCCCCATTGAGCAAGGGATGAATTATAATACCAAACAATGAGGGAAATGTAGGAATAGAAGACGAAAGTGAGACATGTAGTAGATCTAAAATAGGGAGATCAACTAGAGGTCAAAAGATTAGAAGAAAATTCAATAAATGCATGGAATTTTTCCTTGCTCAAGGGGGGTCACGTTCTTACAATGATGAGATCAAAGGCGACATCAAGGTGCCCTTGAGGAACAAACATCTAAAGAAACAATGGGTACCCAAGGAACTTCCTCCAATAAACACTGATTTTTATGTTAACAAGAGGATATATCGCATAACACCTTCGTCGTTACATGGTTTGGGCCTATTTTACATGGACGGCATAAAGGTTTGTTACAAAAAGTTTCTAAATTGATGGAGTATGTCGGACCTTATTACAATTACAAAAAATGGATGTAGATTATTCAATATAAAAAAAGTATGTGTAGGTATGCACTATTAGCGAATTATATACAACAGAAAGATAATGATCAAAGTAAATGAGTGGTTGTATACATTGATGGAAGGCCAAAAGAAACAAGGAATATTGTAGGTTTTATAAATAGTACACAACCTGGATCAACTAATAAGCAACCCAATTGCATATTTGAGGCGTGTGAGAGAAAATCATGTATTCGTATGTGCGATAAAATCAATAATTGCAAGGGAAGAGCTACTAATTGATTACAATTTGAATCATACAGATACAAACAAAGTTACTATCATGGGGTGGTATGTACTATATACCATTTAAACCAACCTCCAATTAATGACTCCAATATACCATTTTATTATTAAGATTTTTTTGCTAAGTCTATTGGTTTCATTTCGCTAACGTTTTTATATTTTTTCTTTGTCACAGGGCAACATGGATCTGTCACATAGCACAGACAAGGATGTAGGTCCTGACACTTCTATTGAGTAGGTAAACCTCATTGTAATTGTACAAATTAGATAGAAGCAAACTGTTACAATATTATGTTCTTTTCTTGAGTGTTTTGGAGTAATTTTGATAGTGTTAATTTTATTGTTGTCACAGACGGATGTTCAAGGAAAGGGAAAGGGACTTGTAATACCTCAACACCTCTATAGGTATGTGGACTAAACAATATAATGCGATGATGACATCGCATTTACCACAAACCCTATAGAAATGATGAAAAAGTCTATTAGAAAAATTAATAGAGAGATTATTGCTTTGACATCCATGAGCCCTCAGACTGATGAAATAAGAGAGAGGGTACAACAATTGATGCGGACAACACAAAACTTGCAAGTAAGCAGTAATGAAAGCTTTAATTATAACAAAAGTTTAATAATGGTTTATATTTTATTCTCTTTTATATCATTAACTAAAATATGTACATGTTGTTTTTATAGGATTTTATGCATCCTCATCAACCTGGTGGCCATGATTAGGGTATTGCAGGCAGTTAAGGTGTTGACCATGTTATATACATTAAAACTACTCCTTCTTTGGACTTGTGAACTTGCTTTTTTAATGCTAGTGTTATTGATCATATATTTATTATGTAGTTGATGCAGAGGGATCTTGTTGATGCTCTTCATGACTGATCATTCATACCTTAGGGAAACAAACCCCCTTACACATCCCTTCACTTGTTCTCAACAAACCCCCAACACATCCTTTTTCTAGATCCTTGACTTGGATCAACCTCTCACTTCATCACTTATATTTTTTGAGAGCTTCATTCTATGATTTGTTCTTCACTGTTAACTCACCTCTCACTATATGATGCTCTCTCCTTTTAAAGATCGTCACATTCTACTTGAGCTCACATTCTACTTGAGCTCACATTATACTTGAGCTCAACTTCCAACAAGACAAGTTACATGTTCAAGCAACTCCATGTTAGCCTTAAAATTGTGAAAATACTAAGTGTTTCAACCATCATACCTTAACATATACTTATCCCTATCCTCCAAGAGTGTTATTTCACTTTCCTCATCTCATTAATGTCTGCTCCAACTGCCCAAGAACTCATAATTTGTACTTACTCATAGAATCCTTACAAATTCCAAAACTACAAAATAAGGAACCCAAACTACCATTCATTGTGGCTATCATGATCAAACAAGTAGATTGAAACTTTCTTGTCTTATCAATTTGAGAACCCAAAACACATCATACTTGATACTATCTCAAACATATTAGATCTTCAAACATAGTTTGCAACCCATAAACACTGTACTCATGCCATTTTTAGTGCCTCAATACCTTAGGATCAATGTCCATCATACTAGGGAAGATTATTTAGAGTTGTTCCAACCTTATTTAATCAACACAACCCTATTTCAACCCATTGGACATCACTCAACAAAACAATATGGTTTGTTGTCCCAAAATAGGGAAAACTTTATCTCAGTCTGTTAGGGCACTATTTTTCTTGACATTTGTACAACCATTCAACATAAGAACAATTAAAAATGAAAGAAATTGAGTTGAAAATAGGAATCCATAATTTGAGAATTTTTCAATGACTACATCAATGGATACTAACAAACCCTTGTGACTGACCCAAAATTAAAGGTTTTGGACAATTTAGAGAAAACAATTCAAACTCTCCTCATTCTTCACGACCATTGCTATAACTTGGCACAAAACAAAGTTAATTCATTACACTTCACCCTCCAATCCTTGATTAGATATTTTTAATCTATTTTCTTGATGAGAAGAAACTTGAAACGGTGCATGAAACGTGAGGGTCATTGAAATTTGCAATTAACAAGTTCTAAAGCACAAAATTTAATTAATTTTATCAAACCATAATACATTACAGTGTTCTTCAAAGTGTTTCCTTCCTTCTTCCTTTACACTTCCCTCTTGTCACAAATTTACCTACCTTTGTCCTCCTTCATACTATTCTATCATTAAGATTAGCATCGAACACTTAATAAAGGTTCATCTTTCTTTAAAATTCTTAATCAAGGTTCATCCTTGTTTACAATTCTTGCAGTTTTTGTATATTTAATGTTTTATATATTTAATATATTATTCTTCAAGTGTTGTCAATGTTCCTGTGCAAACGCTGCCTCATCCGAGGTTATCCCCACCTGTATTTCCGATTGCAATATCGACAACATGCAACATGCAGACATCATCTACTGCACATCATCTTGACCCACCCATTGTTGGTAGATCCCTCTTTTTCTCTCTCTCTTTCATTATGTGTTTATTTCCCTTGAAGCGTTCTTTCATGGGGGCATTTCATAGTGGATTCATTTTTTGTAGCAGGTGATGCACATGAGGATGTGCCAGAGGCGACTATTGCTGATAACATACCATCATTTCCTAGATCTTCCAGTATTGCTAGTACGGGAACATTGCAAGCCACATTGGTGGTGAGTGATGAAGAATTGATTCCCTTAAAGATATAGAAGGTTCCAAGTACTTTAAAATTATTATTATATATAGTATAATTGTAGTTTACTTACTGATCACTCATTTTGGACTAATGATCCCATGATTTTTTTTGTAGGAAATGATATTTTTTATAAAAATCTTAATGACATTGCATTGCAGATATTTGGGCCCACCATACGTAAAAGGTGGAACATCGTATGTGACCTAACCCTAATCCACTATTTTGATTTCATATCATTGCTAGAATAATTTTCCTTTGATCCTTTTCTTGAACTATATCAAAGGTAGCTTCAGTTTATTTTTGAATCTAACAAGTTTGTTTTTTCTTTAAAGGTGGAATGACCAAGAAAAAAAGTTAAAAGATGAACTAACAAACCGTATGGTTGGGTTGTTCAAAAATGAAACATTCAAAAAAACCAAGGTCCTTGAAAAAGATGGCACATATCTAAAGTATGTGAGGGACCAATACAAGACACATTTAGAGAAGAACATAAAGTACGAGTGTCCCCCCATGATTCCAGAGAGGGAGTGGAAGGACTTGATTTTGGATGCGAAGGAGAGAATTGAAAGGAAAAAAGGAAATACACCACTAGACGCCAGAAGAAGGTATGTGATACTATTAAGAATGTAATTATGCACTAATTACTCTTTATATTTATATAGTCTAACATATGTCAAACTTTTCATAGACTGAGTGACATGTCAAAGGAAACCAAGGCAAGGCAAGAAAAGCATGGTCAACACAAACTCGACTCTGGTGGTTATATGAAACTTGCAACACAAATTATAAGAATCAGTAAATGAAATATTACATCAAAATATTTATAAATTGCAAACAATACAAGAAAAATTCATGATACTAAGCAAAAATGCAGGGCTCTGAATTCAATAGAGCGCCCATAGAAGATGACAAGAGAATTGCCTACCAGAAAGGCTATACAACAATGGCTAAATGACTATGAGAATTGAGTGGGAAAACACAAGATTCTTATGCATCCGTCACAAAGGTAAATAAGCTAAATGAAAATGATTTAAAATTGAATACTCTACCAATAATATATTTCATGTTAAGTTCCAACATAAAGTGACTATATTCTTTTTAAATAAGCAAACAATGATAGCAATG
This sequence comes from Cryptomeria japonica, assembly GCF_030272615.1. Lineage (NCBI taxonomy): Eukaryota > Viridiplantae > Streptophyta > Pinopsida > Cupressales > Cupressaceae > Cryptomeria > Cryptomeria japonica. The sequence continues at coordinate 726,080,604 of NC_081413.1, read as the reverse complement.
CACATGACATTGGAATGCAACCTGTTAATCATGGAACACAACCTATACATGAAGGTCTGTATGTGCATTCCAATAGTGGAGGTATTCATTTGCTATTCAAATTTTTTTATGTAATTATTCATACAATTAAACATCTTAATTAAATTGTAATTAGTGTAGTAATTAATGTAACCTTTTTTGTTAATATTTTAGAGCATGTAGTTGGTGATGACCAAGTGAAGCATGATCTGGGTAGACTACATTAGGAACATGATGTTCCCCAATCAGGTAAAGAGGACCACTGTTATTCCTTTAAATAAATTTAATTGCAATTGGTGTATTGATTAATGTAACCTTTCATATTTCAACTCTAGAGGATCTAGAGGGTGTTCAACATGTTGAGGTTAAGGCTAGACAAAATGATGTGGAAGATGATGTCGCCCCCTCAGGTAAAGAGGGTCATGGTTATGTTCTTTAAATTAATGAAATACTTGTACCAATAATTTTTTTTTTTGAATTTAACCTATTTCTTTGTTATTGCAAAGGAACCCCCTTTGGTTCAGTGTCCTCGTCCTTTGTATAGGACTAGGCATACATAAAGATCATGAGCAGAGAGCAGAACAACTAAAGATGGGGGAAATGATGAAGAAAACGATGCTCCACTTAGTTTTTACATAGCTTCAAAAAAATAGAAAATAAATGATTGTAATCTACCTTATTTGATAATGATTGATTTTTATGTGTTAATGAATGTTCATGAATGATATGTGTTAATGAATATTGCATGTTAATGAATATTAATAAATGTTATGTATTAATGAACATTATGTGATAATGAATGAATGCTATATTTTAATAATGGATGAAAGAATGAATGAATGTTAGATGTTAACATGGAATTTAGAGTGATGTTAGGGGGGGAGGGGCCAAATGAGCTTCCATCTTCATGTGGTTGGCCCTGTTAAGTAGAGAATATTAAACTATTCTCAAAACAAAGCGAAGCTCAATAAGATAACACACTTTTCAATAATTCAGTATGTTGCATAGTTAATCTTATTGAATAATGTATATTGAATCTTAATTGCAAGGTCCAACAGAGCCAACATGAACAATAACACCACAAGTTGTTGGGTATAATGAACTCCATATTGTCTTGTATGCACACTAACACTAAGAGTTGCTTCTCGTGTTGATATGCATGTCGCGACTGCAAAAGTTGTGAATATGCCTCATCCTTGTAAGTTTTTTTATTAGTAGACATTTTCTTTAGCATTTTTTAATTTTCCTTATCATTTTAAGTCTAACCACTTTTATATGGAATTTATTGTTCTAGTTTTTTACTATCTGTCAGACATTATTGATACAAGGAATTGCATTGCATCCATTTTTTCAATTAGGTATTATAAAGGGTAGGTTGTATTTGTAAATGTCTCTTTGAGTTCATCCAAATTTTGTAACGGTTACCTAACATCTCGTTATTGATGCAACAGGGATTATGGCCAACATAGGCTACGATTACAACCTCTTGGTGCCATAGAGTCTCTTTGTTCTTAAAATTGTAGTGGACTGTCATGTACATTCCCTCTTTTGCACTCCAAATTGTAGTAGTCAATGCACATGACCAAATTTTCTTTGACATCTAGAAAATTTGGTCATGTGTATTAACTTTTAAGTAATTAGAGGCTTCTGAGGCGTATTTGGCCAATATTTATTTTTGTGGGATATGATGGTTGTGTTTTAACTCATCTTAAGATGATCTCAGTGAGTAATCATTTCAGTAATGACATTTTTTCATTTTTCTTCATGAATGTTGGCAATTTTTACAAGTTAAGAGACCCATTGAGCACATAGGCATCTTTCAACATTTGTTAATAGGGGAGGAACAACTCTTTCTAATGCTAAAGAGGATATAGTGAAATTCACAATGACTCATTTGTAGGTCTCAACCTCCAAGAGACATAATTAAGATGCTTGAGTCATCTATATGCATGTTAGACAACCTCAATCTATTAGATGCTTGAATTAACATATAATTAGAAGAGTGCACATCAAAAAGTTGCTGCCTCCTAGAGGTAGGAATAAAATGCATCAAAGTAGCCTTTTAAATTCATTACTTTGTTAATATAATACTTGATCTCTCTAGCAAAAACTCGTTATGCATAGTGATTATGATAGCCAATAGTTCTCAATTGATGATCATTTAGGTCAACTTTTGATCTAAAAGAAACTTATCACAAAAGGGGTTGTGAACTATCCTGATTCATAGTCAAACCTCACTATTGTTGAGATATCAAAGCTTCCCATCATAGGAAAGATATAGAAACAGTAATGTAGATGTCAACTTGAAGAGAATGAGTAATGACAATATAAGTCATACAAAGTTAGAGACCAAGAGTTGTCAGTCAAACCAAAAGCCCTAGATCCATAGATGATACAAAGAACGGTCAAATAACTCTCCACGAGTGTAGATAGTTATCAAATAACAATGGTGAGTGAGATAATAAAAACAATATGAGAAAACACTTAGATAAGAGATCATTTTTAAAAGATGACAAGGATGCCATCATACTCATTGTATGTGAAAATAAGGACAAACTATTACAAAGACAGTTGTGAGTAAGAATTTTTGTATAAAATCAATATAAATACTATCCTATGCTTGTTGCAGAAGCCATACACCTGAGCCAATATTCATAGTGATAAAGGAGCCTTTCAATGTTAGCAGAGGATATAGACTATCAAAGTTTCAAACAGTGGTAGGCATGCATTCAAGGTAGCTCAAATAGAGGAGTTTTGATAGAGCACAAGCCATGATAGAAACCTAGAGACAAATCCCTGTATCGGGGCATAGTTAAGAAGGATAGAGCCCTAACAAGTTCTAATGATTTGCTTGAATTGATCAAAATATTGTTGCATTATTAGCCAATAGGCTACATTTTGTGTGGGGTTTTGACCCGAAACTTGTCTCACACCGTAAAACAATTAACGGGTTGAAGTGAAACTGTAAGGTTTTCAGTAGTCATTAGAAATAGTCGAGTCATCAAATGAAATTAATGGGGCTGGTTTTCACAAAACTAGTGTTTTTGAATACTTATCAGATGAGATCAAATCTCCAAACAAAATCAAATCTTTGAACCATTTAGATCTTTGAATTAGATCTGATTTCCTCACCTCATGCTTGAAAACATATTTTAAATTGATTTTGGTTTGCTTTGCATAGAATTTGGCTAGAAAAATAATTGTGATTGAATGTTTTTGCTATGCTTGGAGTAATTAAAGAATTTGGCCAAAAAAATAGATGTGCACAAAGTTTTGATTTCTGAAGGCTATTGTCCCTATGGTGATAACTTGCATCTAGGCTATAACCTTGCTATAACCTAATTTTTGAAGGCTATTGTCCCTTTCACATTCCTCTCCTACTCGACCTCTAGGTCTACTTCTTAATTTTTTAATTTTCAATTTTTTCTTCACTCAATGGGTTTACTTGAGATTCATTCATTTGATCTTTGAAGTTTTTGTGTGTGTCTCTCCCAGTTATGCTCTCAAAGAAGGAATAGTAATGAGAATATAGTTGATCTTTTGTTCTCCTTTTGGCATCAACTATGGATTAAAATTCAATACCCACGCATTTCCACTTCAATATAACTTTTTATTGTTAAGCCCAAGCCCTTGTGACCAATAAACCAAAATGAGACAATTTTGTGCTGCTCACAATCCAATAATAAAATGGGTTGTTTTTTAAGCAGCTTATATATTTTTATTAATAATCTTCAATCCCAATGTTTTGCATTATTAGTTAGAAGGAAATGTTGGGTTTGTTATTTTTTTTAATGTCCCACCTAAAGGTTTTAAGTTTCTAACAATGATTAGAATATTCTTGTGTTTTTGAGGTTGTGTAGCTCTTTAGCAAGGTTTTTGGCTTTTGGTTTAGTTTTATAAATGGTTCATATTTCATAGTTAGAAGATTCACAATTGGCCAAGGATTGAAAAATATGCATACTTTTCCTCTTAGTGCATGTTCAAGTTTGGCATTTTTAAGTATAATGTATTAAGGTATAATCAAATTAGGTGTTCACTAATAATTGATACCATCAAAGAATGACAAAGATTGATCTAAAATAATTATTCTCGTAGGGCTTCAAAAAATTTTTAACTTTTGGAAACAGTTGTATTAAGAGAAATTAATTATTCTGTATTAGTGTGTCAGCTATTCACAGTTACCATGTTAATTACAAACCTACTATTTTGTGTAGGTTCTATCAGCTAAAAGGTACTGAGAAATTCTCATCTTGTACTATAGACAAACTTAAAGATAATAAGGTAGAAGAATTTAATCTTGACAACAAATTCATTATATAATTGAGAAGGTTTACTAAATTCAACAAGAGCTTGATAATGTAGGTGAAACATATTTTTTTGGGGATTTTATTTTTATTTGAGAATCTCTTTTTAATAATAAGGTAAAATTGAATTATGAAGTGAAGTATTTCCATTTAGATGGTACAACTGTTTGGTAAATCTCCATTGCTTTATCAATTGGACATGTCCATTCCATGTGCAATGCAAGTAAGCTTTGTGCTACTATGATCTATGGCTATGTAAATTGTATAGTTTTATGACAAAGTAAGTTTCACAATGATGGAGGTAGAGAAAAACTATAATGAGATACAAAGATGTATTTCTTTTTAGTGTGCATCTCTAATTTGTTATTAATTTTTTATTAAATGACTTCAAGTCATGGGATGGATTTCTTAATTTATGTGGTAAAGATGTAGCAGAAAACTCATGCTTGGATAACCTTCAAATAGTAAGAAATTAATCCTATATGTTCCACACTAGATTGTCCTCTTGGGATTGTAATTTCAAATTTCTCATTCATTGCTTGGGTTACATGTTCCATTCTCATCAAGTTCTTTCATGTTGCTCTTTCCCATTAACTAATTTATATGTGTACATCTACTTAATCTCTTCACCAAATTTGTGTTCCTTTTTTTCACCAGTTGCTTACTTTCACTTCACTTTATTTTAGAAGCAACCTCCTTGGTTTTTATTGAGTAGTAAAATATGTGTGCTCAAACAAGTTGTTTACAACATGTGAATAAAGCTCAAAAACAATTACCACTATAACTCAAAGAATTTATAGAATGTATTGTGCCCAAAGAAGTCATTTCCATCATAATGATAGCTAATGTTTATTTATTCCTTCCTCTAACTCTTCTACCCTACTAAAGGAACTTGTGACTCTTATCATAGAATAAAAATTGAGATGAAGATATACTTGTAATTAGATTCAATTATGCTATGTGTCACCTAATAAGCATTTTACTCTCTATTAGGAAAATAACCACTCAAGATATGAGTGAAGTGAAAATACCAAATTAATAAACTGAAATTGACATAACCATTGCAAATTCATTATAATATTTGTGTAAAATACAAATTGTTAATTGAAACAAATAATATATAGTATATTATATTTAATATCATATATTATATGATTCTTTGTATTATTTTTTTAAAAAAGAAATAATCTTCAAAATTTTGATGCCCCATATATTTGCACCGATGACTATACCATTGGGCATACAACATCCTCATTGGTACATAGTTTCTGGTTGTCATCGAACGATGTCGACATTCTGATGGAGATCAATGAAACATCTGACGAAGATGTTGTATGCCTGATGACATTCTCTTGGTAGATAGGTGTCGAAATTCTGACGTCCATCTGAAAAACATCCGATGAGGATGTTGTATGCCTGACAACATTCTCTCAAAAAATGAGCAGTCAGGGTAGCACATGTCGATGAAATCCATCACCAGGACTTACACTAGCAGCTTAGGGAACATTTGGTCTTATCGATAGCCGATGAGGAAATTGATAAGACATACACCAATGGAGACTTGATAGTTTCCATCAGAATTTTGATGTTGGTGAGCATCGTCAGAATATCTGACAACAAGTTTTTGATGGCTATGTTTGTCGGCGGCTTGACGAAAAATAGTCAAAATTGAGCCCCTAATGTACTAGTGTCTCATGCCTGGTTACAGTTCCGGTTAAGCACATAGTCTATTCTACTTTGTCACACTCTATATACTTTTGAAAGATCAAAACACTTGTTCACATACTTATCCGATCACACACATTCATATACACTCGCAGATACCACGCAAATACATCTCTCATATGATTACTACATATATTTATACAAATAATCAACCTATATTTCAAGGTCGGATCAACACACATCACAAATTACAAGAATATAACCACACACGCTACAAAATTACATGTGGACCAAAACAATGTCAGCTAAGACATAGTATGAACCTAAACCAACACTAGAAACATGAAACAGCTCCAAGAATTATGCCTTGAACATCCGCAACATGCTATAATCATCATGTCGACCAAGAACATGAACACCACCAGATCAAGAAAATGATTAATAATGTGCACAATGATCAATGCATACCATTGATGTGGATAGAACACAATCTATAAACATCCACAAGCATCATGAATTACCACGACAATAATCACAACATCACCACTTACTAGAATCTTCATCATCATTATATTGAACCTCAATGACACTCAATGAACTAACTGGAAAATTGAAAAATCACTTGCAAACCTCCAAATTACAAACCATCTAAATTGAAGATACATGTGAATGTCCCAAACAGTGCCAAATCAGCAAACAAAGATATTGCAAAACAAAGCAATGCAGAGAAAATCCACAACACTAATCAACACTGAACAATAGAAAAACCGAGTGACATGTGGTTGGTATATCGGATCACATTACTCGATCAAATAATCATGTGAACCATTGAGACTTTATCTTGAATCAACTAGAGATACATATATCTCAAAATCCTTTAATCCGCAACAACTCACCTGCAACACACTGGCCACACCAACTCATTTAATCTAACTGCAACACTGGAATACACAGAGGAATATATTGACATCAATGACAGCACATCATTCCAACAAACTTCTCAACAATAACCAACAATCTCCCCCTTTGGCATTGATGACAACATATGAAAGTGAAAAAAAATCAATGCAAAGAAATATATTAACCAACAATCTCCCCTTGAGATCATCCACACAACTCAACATAGGACTCTCTCCCACATAGTTTTTCACATGACTCTCTCCCCCTTTGACATCAATTATTTAAAAGGAACACATGCAAAACTTGATTCTCTCACCCTTTTGCCAAACACTCATAACTGAACATCTGAACCATACACTGACTACTCCCCCTGACTAGAAACCACCACTCATCAATCTGAATCACAAGATATCTCTGTGAAGTCCACCAAACTGATGCAAATCCATGCATATTAGTTCTCATCAGGAGAAGAAATAACCCCTAGATTCTCTCTGAGATAATCAAAAGTATTCTTAGGAAAAGGCTTCGTAAAGATATCTGTAGTTCGTTCCTTTATAGATACATACTCCAATCTGACTTCCTTCCCATTCACCTTTTCTCTCAAGAAATGAAACTTGATTGATATATGCTTGGTCTTTGAATGCAGCACCAAATTCTTATAAATATTGATAGCACTTTAATTATCACAGTGTATAGCAGTAGGCTCATCAAAAACAACTTTGATATCCTTCAGCATTTGCTTCATCCACATCACCTTGAGTACAATTTCTAGCAACAACAATGTATTTAGCTTCTGTAGTAGATAAAGAAATAGAATTATGCTTCTTACTCATCCATGAAACCAATTTCTTACCCAAGAAAAATGCACCACCACTAGTACTCTTCCGGTCATCGACATCACCTTCCCAATCAACATTAGTAAAAGCACTCAAAGTAAAGTCATCATCTGTAGGATACCACAAACCAAAATCAACTACATCCCTTTCAAAAATCTAAAAATCCTTTTTACAGCAACAACATGAGATTCCTTAGGGTCAGCTTGAAATATAGCAACAAGACAAACAACATTCATAATATTTGGTCTAGTCTGAGTCAAACAAAACAATCCACCAATTATAGATCTGTATCTAATTTGATTTTCTTTCAGAAAATCATCATCCTTTATCAACCTACATCTGATCACCATAAGGGTACCAGCTGGCTTTGAATCATCTAACCAAACTTCTTCAATAATTCCTTCACATTTTTAGATTGAGATATAAAAATACCTTTATCCAACAAAGTAATTTGCAATCCCAAAAAGAATTTCATCTCACCAATCATAGACATTTCAAACTCATTCTGCATATCATCAACAAATTTCTTGCACAAACCATCATTTCCACCAAAAATAATGTCATTAACAAATACTTCAACAATCAAGATTTTATCATTATCTATCTTGAAGTACAAATTACTATTAGCGGTACCTTTATTAAATTCAAACTTCATCAAATACTTATCCAATTTGGCATGCCAGGCTCTTGGGGCTTGCTTCAATCCATACAATGCTTTCTTCAATTTGCAAACCATATCTTTTTGATCTGTCAACAAAAAACCATCTGGTTGCTCAATATAAAATTCTTCTTCCAACTCACTATTAAGAAAGGATGACTTGACATCCATTTGATAAAATTTAAAATCTTTGTAAGCAGCATAAGAAAGAAATAATCTAACTTATTCATTTCTAGTCAGTAGAGAAAAAGTCTCCTCAAAATTAATTCATTCCATTTGAGAAAAAACCCTTACAAACAAGTCTTTCTTTATTCCTAACAAATTCACCTTTTATCCAATTTATTCCAAAAGACCTATTTAGTTCTAATTACATTTTTATCCTTAGGTCTAGGAACAAGAATCCATGTATTATTCTTTTCAATCTGATTCAATTCTTCTTTCATTGCTCTAACCCAATTTTCATCTTTGTAAGCTTCATTAACATCTTTAGGTTCAATCTTAGAAATCAAGCAATACTCTTCAAAAATTCTTCTCCTAGTCATCACACGTCTATTCTTGTCACCTATAATTTGATTCTCGGAATGATTTAACCTTACATACCTGGTAGTCTTAGGATTTTCTTAATTTCTAGACCTGAGCTCTTTCTTATGTACTAGGACTTGAACCTTCTCCTTCATTCTCAAGATTTTCCAGAATAATCTAAGTTTAATTTTGGGTTTGCACTTGCTTTCCTTTATCTGAACTGACATCCTAATCATTTGAATCATATCTAGGGCATCTGGGATGATACTCATTACCTTCATCAAATTTCACATTAACACTTTCAACTATCTCCCTCAATCTCTTGTTATAACATTGGTAGTCCTTTCTCTTAGTAGAATAACCAAGAAAGGTTCCTTCATCACATGTAGCATCAAACTTACCTAGATCTTCATCTCTTCTAATATACCATTTATTTCCAAATTTTTCTAAATATATAACTATACAAACATGACCAAACCATAACTCATAAGGAGTCTTACTAGTATCACCTTTGATATGCACTCGGTTAAAAGTGTATATATTAATACTTACAACTTCTCTCCAATAGATATGTCAAAAAATTTCTTGAATCATCATCATTCTAGAAGATTCCTGAATTGTTCTATTCTTCTTTTTCACAACATCATTTTTTTGAGGGGTCCGCAAAGCAGATAACTGTCTCTTCACCCCATGTTGTTCACAAAAAGAATTGAACTCACCGGAAGTGAATTCACCACCTCTGTCTGTTGGTTTGATTTTGATTTTTGTATTAGATGACTTTATCTATTGTCACTAATGGCACATGCACACACACATATGTTCATATTGTCATAGTCATCTTCGTTAAGTCAAACCAGTACTACTCCTAAGTCTTCATATTGAAAACCGATATCATATGTATGAAGGTGTCTAACTGGTATATGTAGACAACTGGTGTATGCATTTAAGATAATCGGTTTTGGTCTATTTCATTGTCACCAATTTTGAGATACAATAAAGAGAGGCAAGGAGGAAAGTGAAGACAATCGATATGTGAGTTGGAAGTGGTCAACACTAAACCGGTATCGGTGTTCCAACCGGTTTCACTGATTGTGTGATGAGTTATCACCGGTCGTGATGTGTTATCTCTAACTAACATTTTTGGCGGTGATTTGTGATATGTTATGGAAGATTGTCTAGATACACTGAACCTAGGAAATTGTGATGTGGTTCTTGAGCTGACATGAAATCTAATGTCTATAAAAAGACATTGTGATGAATTATTTTGATATGCAAGATACAAGTTGTGTTATGAGTTAGAGTTGATGCGATTTGCTGAAGGAGTTGCAGAGTATGTTGGTCATGCAATTTTGAGTGAGCAGAAAAGGATCTATACAAGCAGGATGTGCTATTCCTAGATCATACCACATGTTATTTTCTAATCACTACAATAGTTAAATCCCCTAACTAGGTAAGCTCTAACAAGCTTCATTGTACAAATCCTCTAATAAGGTGATTCATTAACTTGGATCTAAATCTTCCACCGAGGTTACCTTTAACCATGTATAGCTCCTAATAGGCCTTTGGGATCTTTAACAGGATTCCCTCCTAACAGAGAACTTTGTATACCTTAACCGGTCAGTTACCTATTTCTACTGATAGTTAAATTGTGAGTCCCATCTCACTGTAGTTTTTCCCAGTTGGATTTTCCATGTATAAACAATTGTGTTGGGTGAATGTTTTACTTGTTGTGAATGCTTTTATAACACTTTGGATTGCATGCAAAGTTTTAAGTAAACTAGTTAATTGTTTTTACCAATTTGGGATTAAAGTTTTATTATTTTTGCTATCACTGATTCATCCCCCCCCCCTCTTAGTGCTTTATAAGTTTATCAATTGGCATCAGAGCCTAACTTCCTTAAGGCTTAATCACCTGGAAGGAAACCCTAAATCTATTATGGGGGATATGATTTATAGAAAGATGGATAGATTACTTGATGCAACTAGGGATGAGCTTGAAACCCTAAGAGACATATTCAAATCTTCACAAGTAAAGAGGAGAGAACTGACTGAGAAATTATTGGAGATCTCTGACAACAACTCTTCAGATGAGGCCAACATTGATGCACTAGCTGAAGAAGTGGAGAAATTGAATGGTGAAAAACTTAACTTAAGGAGAGAACTTGAAGCTCTTACAATATGTATGAGTCAAGAACTTAAAGCAAGAAGAGCAGTTGAAGACCTGAACAAAGAGAAAGATCATGAGATTTCTAAGATCAAGCAGGAGAATGCAACTTTGCATGAACATTGGCTTGAGGAGAAGGAAGAAAAAGAATCATTACAGTTAGATCTTGAAATGACAATGTCTCTTAGAGAGATTCTTACAAAGAACAATGAAGATCTTACCAAAGAGCTTATTGAGGCTAATGGGAAGCTTGACAAATTTAACAAGAGTTCCTCTTTACTAGATGAACAAATTCAATCTCAGAGGATGGAAGGTGACACATCTGGAGTAGAATTCAATACATCTAAGAAAGGAGAATCTTTCGATACCAAGAGAAATATGCATGAAGGTAAAAATACTCCTAAGGCTAAGAAGCCCACCAGTAAGAAAGCTTACAAACATGTTTGCTTTATCTGTCACAAACTGGGACATACTGCAAATGTTTGTAGAAGCAAATCTAATGAGAACACAGGCTATAATGCTAATACTAGATATGTGTCTAGAAGATTTGAAGGCCATTGTTACACATGCAACATGTATGGACATAGATCAGTTGAATATAGATATGGAGTGAACAATCTGACACCTCACATGAATCCAAGACCTATTGGTGACTAGAGAAGGACTTATGACAACTAGAGAAACATGAACTGGCAAAAACCCTATGTCAATTGGTTCAGTCCCTGTGACATGGAAAAGCTAACCAATGTGATTTTCACAATTTGCAATAACTTTGGACATGTGGCTATGAACTGTAGAAGAAGGATTGGAAGAGTTAATGCAAGACCTTGGAGAGAATCTTGGATGGCCTATTGTCATTGTCACAAACTAGGACACATTGCCAAGTTTTGCAGAACTAGTAAGAATCATTTGGTAAGTCACAATGAAGATCAAAAAGGAAAGAAGACAGTTAATCTTGAAGAAACCAGAGTAGGGATGAATAGGATTTGGAAGAAGAAAAGTGAGGACAAGCCATCATAAGAATCAAATCCTTCACCTAGTGTGGAGAATGCTACGTCGGTAAACTGAGCTTTTCAACAAGCCTAAGGGGAGCATATCTGTAAATATATTTCTAGACCCCTTGAAGAAGAGCATGGTAAGAGAATTTTTCATTTTGAGTTGTAATGTAATAATTTTGATATTTTTGTCAATCAGTTTTCTAAGGATTACCAACTGGTTATATACCTACCAGTATAGGTGAGTTTGTTAAGTGGTAATTAGGGTTTGTTACCCTATCGATAATGTAATAAATATAGTGGGTAAGTTAATAAAAGGAAGTTTCACTAAGTTATTTTTACCCTAATTGCATTCGAAGAAGAATTTGTGAGCACCTACAGAGCGAAACAGAGCATTGTTAGCAGATTGAGAACGGATTTGTGCTACGGATTAAAAGTTGAATCAGATTTGAAGCTAAGGAAAGGTGAATCGGGTGTGCATACGAGAGAGCAACCGAAAACCCTACCAGTGTGAATGGAATAAGGTATTTTTGTCAATCGCTCTCTTGAATCAAGATTATTTAGAATGGCATCATTTTCTACACCAGCAGAGAGTATTTGTATTACTGCTAAAGTTATGGAGTCTATGGAGGCAGATAAGATAGTGTCTTATAATGAATTATCTCAAGTTACCCAAGGTGTTTTGATTAAAGGTGACTTATCTAGTTATATAGATTATAAAATTGAGGATCTAGGGTCATTGGCAATCTATTCTTAGCTTAAATCTTTGTGTGATAAGAGCAGGAAATTCAAACCCGAATATATTAGGGTTTATGAAAAGGGTTTTCATAAAGCAATCTACTTTCTTGAATAATTTTAGGAAGACCATGTCAGGATTATCCTCAGACGTGTACATGGAGGGAATATGTATCTTGATAGGTCTCACACCATCACAAAGGAGGCTATTCATGCAGTAACTGGTTTCTGCCAAATCGGTGAAGTACCTAAATTGAGGAAAATCTCAAAGGAGACCGTTATTGAGTTGACAAAAACCACTGCTGATGGTCATGTTATATCGGTCAATAACATTGCAAATCAAGCATTCAGGTTTGCAACAATGGTTATCGACTATCGTAAATTTCATTCTAGTAGGATGAATAGTATACCATTTGCTATCATGCATGCTGCCTACAGAATGATGAAAGAAGATGCAAATTATGATTTGTGCAAGGCGATGAGAAGTCAACTGATGCTGAATTTAGAATCAATAAAGAAAGACAAAAGTCAAATATTTAAATATGGTCAAATTGATTGGCCTATTTTTCTACTTTCAGAACTTCATTCCAAGAATTGGTGATATACAATGGTCTAAGGATACACTAGTTACAACCCAAATCAAGAATAGCATAAAGGTTGTGAAGAACACATTTCTAGTTGCAATGAATAGGTATTTCAATGAGTTTCAAAAGAACATGAGCATGAGATTAAGGTCATCTGATGAAGTGGTGAAACACTTTGAAAAAGATATTTATTTCACTGTGACCACTGACTTTTTCCTTATGGAGGTCATTGAACCGAGAGAAGAAGAATGGAGGAAATGAGCTATGAAGTTAGTTATGACTTACTAATCAGTTATGCCAATAACCATTTGGCATCTCCTAAGGATTCAAAGAAGAAAATACTAGGAACTTATTAGGAAAGGATTACTTATGCACAACCTATTAGTGCGAAGGAGAAAAAGAAGAAAGTTGATCAACTAGCTTCTGTGTCCACCGGTACAAGAATAACTAGAAGTATTCAAATCAAGAAGGAACTGATACCTAAGGTATATGCAAAGAAGCAGACTGTCATGAGGAAAAGAGGTAGACATCTCATTCTTCAAAAAGAATCTGAGGAAACTGAAACTGAAGAAGAATCAAATAAAATGAAGGTAACTAGTAAGAAGTCTAAACCAGTAGGAGAAATTTCCAAGCAAAGTACTCCTATTAATGTATCTTTTAAACCAATGAGTCATTTTGAAAGGACTCTGAAAAAACTAAGGAGAAAGTGGTTTGATAATGTAAAATAACATTTTGATTCTTTTGATGAAGGTCAGAAACAAGAAATTGTTCAAGAGGTAATCAATCACCCATGTCAAAATAATCAGTTACCACAAGATATTCAAAAGGACATTTTTGATTATTTATATTCAATTCTTGAAAATAAATGGAAGTTGATTTTAGATTAGTAACAAGAGATTATTAATAGAATTTTTATTCAATATTTTTTGAGTTGTCTTGAGAAGAGTTATTAGCATTGCTTGCTAAGTATAAAGGACAATTTCATTCTAAAACAAGGAGACTGAGACTATTGAATGGAAAGACTCGGCCTATTGAAGATGATACTCATCGAATTGCACAAGATATTTAGAGGATGAATGCACTATTGAAAGGTTATGATAATAAGCCTGATCAAACTGAGACTAGAGCTCCATCAGAGCTAAATGCTGAAGAGTTTATTACACCAGATGTCGTCTATCCTATCAAGAATAAGGATGACACAAGCTCTCCACCAGTCATATCCTGTATGGATGAAACTAAATAAATTCAGGATACTATCGATACAACTGGTAACATCATTGAATTGGATAAGGAAATTGAACAACAACTAGATATTGTTGAGAAACAATTAGTAGAGGAAGCACCGATTATTGAACAAAGTGTGAATATTCAACTGCCACCGGAAAAAGAACACAAAGTTGAAAGTCAACTGCCACCGATCACTACAACCACACAGGAGGAACAAACAGAAACAGAGAAAATAAAGAATAAGGTAGTAGAGAAAAAGGATGAAGAGGAGAAAGCAAAGGAGAAGAAGAAAACTGATGATGATGATGATAATTCAATAAGAATAGAAGGCCCTATTGATGTAGAGAATTTGAGTGCATCTGAACTAATGGAGATTGCTACTATTATGCAATCCAAGGCTCAAAAGAAAAGGTTGAAAGAGCAGAGAAAATAAGCAAAGACTATACAGACTATTGTTGACATTCTATCAAGTCTCCTACCAGAGACTAACACTGGTAATTTTTCTACCCCTATTGGAAAACTTGGACAATTGGTTGCCGATGCTTCTGACCAACTGAAACCACTTGAAGAGGTAGCACATGCCTTAGCTGAAAAAGATTATAGGAAGAAAAGGGGAGAGCAACTAATGTCAAAAATTGATACAGGCAAGATTGCTTTATCTGTGAATAAAGATCTATTGAGAACTTGTATTGAAACTGGAGGTAAAACTTTGGCTAGTATATCTAAAGTTTCATTTTTCTATTTTTTTGATTTGAATAGAAAGTGAGAAGATACAAAAAAGGAACTGGAGAGGATAAGTGATGCATATATTCTAGTACAAGATTCGGATTTAGATTTTGGCAAATCGGTTGATGCTTTGCAACATCTATTAGATGTTTATGATTTTGAGTAGGTTAAGCAAATCATATCCTTGAAAGACCTAAAGAACCAGTTGATTCCAAAATTTGAAATTCTACAAAGGGCATACAAGGATTCCGAAGTGGTTTTGGCAACCCCAGAGATAAGCACAGTGGATGTAATGGAAGAATTTTCTGCACAAATTATGACAAATGTTGAGATCACTGAAACACTACTAGAAACATGGGATAATGATCTTAAAAAGTAGAAGATTCATTTCAATGACATTTTCTTAAGAATTTCATTGTACACACCTTAAAAAATCTTATATTTATATGTATGTAGTTTTTTATGACAAATTTTGATGTAATATATATGTGTTTTACTTTTCAATTTGGCATTGTTGTCAAAGGGGGAGTAGAAATATGTATGTGTTGTGAAAATTTTTGTATGCATTGTTAAGGGGGGAGTCTATACATTTTTGTAAGCATGCTTAGTTCTAAAATTTTCTAAGTGTTGCCATCAATGCCAAAGGTGGAGATTGTTGGCTTGATGATGATTTTTGTATTAGATGACTTTATGTGTTGTTATTGATGGCACATACACACATACACATATGTTCATATTGTCATAGTCATCTTAGTTAATTCAAACTAGTACTACTCCTAAGTCTTCATATTACAAACTGGTATCATATGTATGAAGGTGTCTAACTAGTATAAGTAGATAGCCGATATATGTAGTTAAGACAATTGGTTTTGGTCTATTTCACTATCACTAGTTTTGAGATACAACAATGAGAGGCAAGGAGGCGAATGGAGACAATCGGTATGTGAATTGGAAGAAGTCAACACTAAACCGGTATCGATGTTCCAACTGGTTTCAGTGATTGTGTGATAAGTTATCATTGGTCATGATGTGTTATCTCTACCTGATATTTTTGGCAGTGATTTGTGATGTGTTATGGAAGATTGTCCAGATACACTGAACCTAGGAAACTGTGATGAGGTTCTTGAGCTGACATGAAATCTAATGTCTATAAAAAGACATTGTGATGAGTTATTTTGATATGCAAGATACAAGTTGTGTTATGAGTTAGAGTTGATGTGATTTGCTGAAGGAGTTGAAGAGTATGTCGGTGATGCAGTTTTGAGTGAGTAGAAAAGGATCTATACAAGTAGAGTGTGCTATTCCTAGATCATACCACCTGTTGTTTTCTAATCACTACAATAGTTAAATCCCCTAACCGGGTAAGCTCTAACAAACTTCATTTTACAAATCCTCTAACAAGGTGATTCATTAAATTGGATCTAAATCCTCCACTAAGGTTACCTTTAACCAAGTATGGATCCTAACAGGGCTTTGGGATCTTTAACAGGATTCTCCCTAACAAAGCACTTTGTAGACCTTAACCGACCAGTTACCTATTTCTGCAGATAGTTAACTTGTGAGTCTCATCTCACCGTGTTTTTTCCCAGTTGGGTTTTCCACATATAAACACTTGTGTTATGGTGAATATTTTACTTCTTGTGAATTATTTTATAACACTTTAGATTTCATGCAAAGTATTATGTAAACTGGTTAATTGTTTTCACCAGTCTGAGATTAAAGTGTTATTATTTTTGCTATCACTGATTCACCCCCTTCTCTCTCAGTGCTTTATAAGTCTATCACTGTCAGATCTCAGACACTTCAACTTCAATCCAATATTAGTTTCAACCATAGATTTGAAAATCTTGAACTTCTCCAATGCTTCAAACTTCTCCCTCAAGAAAGTAACCCACATCATCCTTGAATATTCATCAATCAACAACATGAAATACCTATCACCCTACAAGATTCTCACTCTAGAAGGACCACACAAATTAGTATGCACAAGATCCAATATTCGATTAGACCTATATTGTTTCTTTTGAAAGTAACTCTTGTTTGCTTCCCTAATTGACATTCCTTGCATAATGGATTAGTAGGCTTTACCAACTTAGGAAGATCTCTCATTGCTTGATTAGAACTTATCTTAACCATGCAATCAAAATTCACATTATTCATCCTTCTATACCATAACCAACTTTCATCAATTTGAGCAATCAAACAACTTTTACCACTAGCATTCAAGTGAAAGATATTACCTTTAGTCTTTGTACTTGATGTAATCTCAATCTAGGAGCTACTCAAGATCTTACATTTTCTATTCTTGAATTGCAAATCATATCCCTTGTCAACCATCTGGCCAACACTCAAAATATTATTCTTTATACCTTCAACATACAAGACATCTTCAGTGTTATGCTTACCATCAAGAGAAATAGAACCTCTACCATGAAATATATGAGCTTTGTCATCTCCAAATTTTACTACACCACCATCATACTTTTCTATACTCACAAAACTACTCTTATCACTTATCATGTGATGAGAGCAGCCACTATCAATAGCCCATTCATCTTTCTCTTTAACTTTAGCAGCCAAATATTTCTCCTTAGTAATGCAGGTAGTACAAATAGTAGTCACTAGATCATTTTCATTGATAAAAATGAACACCCATTCATCTCCTAAATTTCCCTTATCAGATTCATCATCTATCACACCTTCATCGGAATCAAAATAACAATTCTTCTGATGTTTAGGATTATATGACTTTAATGGCTTCTTAGGAACTCTTTTTGGAAACCTTGAGGTAAAATGTCCTATCTTGTTACATGAAAAAAAATTAAGAGGCAATTTCCCTTCATACTTACCAGCTCCTTTAGGCAATCTTTTGGAAATCAGGGATTCAAGCTCCTCAAGCTCTCTTTCTTCTTCTTCAAGATCTCTCATCTCCTTCTCATATCTGGACACCCTTGTAGAGATTTCTTCTAGATTATATTTCTGCTTCCTGGAAATAGTAGCTTTGAATGCACATTTTGACTTAGGAAGAGTTTCACCAAACTCGCTCAACTTAAACCAACAAGCTTTCCAATCAGCATGTCTTTAGTCACATTTGTCATCATTTGGATCTCTTCAATAGAAACAACTTTGTGCTTGTGAGTAGGAGGCAAGGATCTCAACACTTTAGCTACAATCTCTGATTCTTCTAGTACTCCACTAGTACATCTAATATTTAACACAAGATCATTCATTTTTTGCATAAAAGAGGTAATGTTCTCATCTTTGCCCATCTTCAATATCTCATACTTTCCCTTCAAGCTCTACAACTTAGCAACTTTCACATGGTTGTCACCTTCATACAAATTCTCTAGCTTCTTGTAGATCTCGTGAGAAGTCAAATCCATCACATTAGTCATCTCATAATTAGTTAGGACACTCAACATTGCTTCGTTAGCTCTAATATTGAATTAGGCTTCCTTTATCTCAACCGGAGTTGTAGGACCATTCTGAGGAACATTATACACATTCTTAGTAATCTTCACCAATGGATCTCAAGTGGCATTCCATCTGGTTCTTCCAATAATTATAGTTCATTCCATCAAATCTCAAACTGTCCTTCTTATAAGCATAGGTTGTTATCTCGGATCCCCTCAAGCGGTCAAGCTTCTTTCAGAGGATCTAGCTTTGATACCAATTATTGGCAACAAGGCAACAAACTAAGGGGGGGCAGGGGGGTGAATCAGTTTGCTCACAAACTTTACATAAATTAAATACAATTTCAGATCTAATAATTAACAATGAATTCACATATCAACACCACATCAATAACACACATAACACCAAGATTTTTGACATGGAAAACCAGGTTAATGGAAAAACCATGGTGAGAACCTACCCACAATGAGATAATACTATATTAGAAGTATATGAAATATTACAATAGGAAATTCACATGCATTCAAGCACACTACCTAGAGCTCACTACTCAAATTACAAAAAGGGATACAACCCTAAGGAAGAATCACTATCTTACAAGCATTCGGATTACATTTGGAAGATCATGAACTAATAAAATAGCATCTCCTCATGCTTTGTTATAGTTCCAGTTAAGCACATAGTTTGATCTAATCTGCCACACTCTTTACACTTCTAAAAGATCAAAACACTTGTTTGCACACTTATCCAATCACACACATTTAGATACACTCATAGATACCACACAAATATATATCTCATATGATTATTACATATATTTATACAAATAATCAAACTATATTTCAAGGTCAGCTCAACACACATCACAAATTACAAGAATATAACCACACACACTACAACATTACATGCAGACCAAAACAATGATGGCTAAGACATAGTATGGACCTAAACCAATATTGAAAACACGAAACACCTCCAAGAATTACGCCTTGAACATTCACAACACACTACAATCAACATGTTGGCCACGAACATGAAGAACACCACTGAATCAAGAAAATGATTAATAACATGCACAATGATTAATGTAGATAATCAAGATAATTACAATATGATCTAGAAACATCCACAAGCATCATGAATTACCACAACAACAACCACAACATCACCACTTACTAGAATCTTCATCATCATTATACCCAACCTCAATAACATTCACTAAACTGACTGTCAAACTAAAAAATCACTTGCGGACCTCCAAATTATGAACCATCTGAATTAAGGACACATATGAACATCCCAAACACTTCTAAATCCAAACAAAGATATTGCAATGTGGAGCAATGCAGAGAAAAATCTAGAACACTGATCAGCACTGAACAACTGAAAAACTAAGTGGCATGCAGTTGGTATACAGGATCACATAACTCAATCAAATCATCATGTGATCTAATAAGACTTTAGCTAAATCATCCAGAGATACTTATCTCAAAGCCCTTTAATTTGCAACAACTCACCTACAACACACTAGCCACACCAACTCATTTAATCTGACTACAACACTGGAATACATAGAGGAATATGTTGACATCAATGAAAACACATCATTCCAACAAACTTCTCAATAATAACCAACACCTAATAGATCTATCCTCAAATCAACAAGCATAGAGATAATAATTTTGATTAGATTTAATTGATTCTCTCTTTTTAAAGTTGAATTGTGAAAATGTTGAAATTAGGGTAAATATGTTGAAATTGAAGCAATTATGCATAAACAGTGAGTGTCATGCCCAAAATTTAGGGCAAAAATGGAACAATTTTTTTATAAAAAAAAACATACTAATTAATTAACAAGTTCACTCACACGACAAGCGTTATTGAAATTTCCATAATTATGTTCGAGCTAATTCTGAAACGAACCAAGCATCGATAATTTGTTTAACTTTATTTGCGGAAAGCTAACTGGTTTAATTTTATCTCCCCGAGATACCTAGACATTAGGTTTATTAAATCAATCACGTTAAAGAAAATAGGAGAGGAAATTTAATTCAATCCCCAAATAAGACATATAGTCTAAACATCCAATTTAAAATTTTAATACTCTAATTAAATTAACCGGGACAAAATTAAGTATTTATTACATCAAATACATTTAAAATTATAAAGGCTAGGCTTACTTCTTATGATTTATATATTTCACTTCCCTTTTTACTTCCTATGAGTAATCCTACGGAAGTATTTAAATGTTTAAAACTCTATTAAAAAAACATTTAAATATTTAAAACTTTATTGAAAAACTTACTTCAATTTATAACCAGAATATATATATTTATATATATATATATATATATTTTTATATTTAAATATATATATAATTTTACATTATTTTTAATCCATTTAGAATTATCTTCCCAAGATAATAGTTACTTTGCTTTCCAACCCTAATTAGGGTTTTATATTTTTTTTTTACATATATTAATAACTCTGAAAACTATCATAATATTATTATCTTTTTTTTCATTTACCCTAGCCCTACCCGGGCTAGGGTTTAATCCATTTTTTAATCACTGAGTAATTTTTTTACAGGGTCGAAACCCCAAGGCGGCGGCCATGTTTGTTGCAGGTTTCGAAGAAGGCGACGGGGAGGGCCGAGGCGCCACTGTGTGGGCGCACAGTGGGCGTCGCGGCACCACTGTGTGGCCACATAGTGGCGGCCGCGGCCGTCCACTGTGTGTCCACACAGTGGGAACCGAGCGGCCCGCACTGTGTGTTCACACAGTGGGCGCCGTGCGGCCCTCACTGTGCGTACACATAGTGGGGTCCGCGTGGAACCCCAAATTCCCCCTTTTTTTTATTTATTTTTTTTAAATATATTTTATATAAATATATATATATATATATATATATATATATATATATATATATATATATATATATATATATATATATATATATATATATATATATATATATATATAAATTTAAAAACTTAAAGTTATAAGAGTGAAAATATACCAATATATAAAAAATTTTTTTAAAAGGATTTACATGCAATAATTTTAAACTAAAATAACAAAGGAAAAGCATTAAGTTAATTCAGAATATATATATATATATATATAGAATTAGGCCCTTTTTTTTTTGTTTATTTGTCTTTTAATTGCTGGTAAATGAATGAAGCTAAATCTATTGATAAACTTTTTAATCATCACTAATTAGAAATACAAATCAGAAATACATTTTAGGAAATACAATATACTTCTCTATAATAAATAGATTCATTGATTTTTCCCACTAATAAAATAATTACGTAAAACTCTTTTTTTTCTCTTTTTTTAAAAATACTTAGGATCTTTCAGCAAAAATAAACTCCTATTTTTCAACAAGTAGAACATAGATAAAATTTAATTGGAAACTATTTTTTTTTCCATAATACAAAAGAAGCTTTTGCATGCAACTCAAAGTGGCTTTTCTTTTTCTAAAAAAAATATCAGAAGTAGAAATAAAACAAGCTTTTACAGCTCTAAGATATTCTGCATATTTACAGGATGTTTCTTTGTTTAGCTACAACAATAAAACTCAAGTCTAGTTTCAAGAATTACAACTTGCTTCTCTTTTCTATGAATGAGGCATACTTCTATAACAAATTTAAACAAATATTTGCAACTGGATTTAAGTATCTTCAACAATAATCTTCTGTGTCTTTTCAAGGTTCCTATTCTCTTCTCCTGACTTTCCTGCATAATAGAAAACACAAATATGACCACGGAGTGCTCACCTTCCAGCCTAGGCTAACTGGTAGCCACCTCCAAGCTCAGAGAACCAATTTCTAGATGGGTAACAAACAGGCAAACACATAGAAGACAAATACATACAGCTTTTCCAGACACATTCCCAACTTGGCTTCACAACACCACACTTTGGTGATGAACTTTTTCAAAGGGTGGTAGTGGACCAATACCCTGAGGAGAACTGCAAGTATGAAATAAACAAGAAGCCACCTCATGGCACAATAATGATATCAAGAATCTCAACCCCTTATTCCTTATGCCCCCCAAAGGCATTCTAGCCTTATATCTCTCCTTATGACCCCCATTGCACAAACAGGCCATGTAGCAAGGGTCACACAAAGATCCCTTGTGATCGCTCTCAAAAGAGAGTCTCTCACTCGAGGGTTGTCACTGCTACCACCCACAAGATCCTCTTCTCTCCCAAGAGTAAGAGGTCTTGAGAAAACTCCCAAAACACAAACAAACCATAATGCAAAAATACCAAAAGATTTTCTAACAAACATTCAAGAACACAGATTTCTTACATGAACAAACTTCCAGACATAAGCAAGAAGAAGACATTATAATGAATAACTGAAACCAACCTTAATCTGCCCAAAGGTATTATGATATTTGATGAAGAGCTGCCCAATCCACAAATCTTTTTCCTTCTACCTTTAATCAATTTTTCTATTCCATAACATTATTTTCTTTTCAAAATTTCCCTTGTCTCCAAAAATGGAGAGTGGGTGATTACCCTCAAAATCTCAAAATCTTGCTTAAGAAGCTCACTCTCAAAGTTCTCACAAGTTTCTAAAAACCAAAAAAGGAAAGAAAGAAAAAATGCAAAAAGACTCTCATTCCAAAAGGAAAAATCTTAATTAGATTTAACTTCTAATTTTCAATTTTCGCACAACTCAAAAAAGCCAATTTTTAAAGCATTAAAAAGATCATTATAAAGTAGAAACTTGCCTAAAATTACCCCTAACCCCTAGGTATACCTTATGGGCTTTAGGAAACCCTATTAAACTACCCCTAGGTGTTCATTTAACCCATTTTAAACCCCTCTGAAGTTTATTTTCGGGTCAAACATAAGTTGACCACCCCAAATATTATATTCCCAAAGTATTTATGACAACACATTATTTTATTTAAGAAGAACTATAATTAAACACTTTCCCACCAAGAGACAAAATAAAACATTTAAATTTAAATCCACACATGTGTCAAGTGACACAAATAAAACACTTTTACAAAAATAAAACATGAAATTGTCTCTTGTGGTTTTTACACAATAAATTTAAATAACACTTAACACTCATTCAACATATACTGTTACGAATAAAATACAACACAAGCGGGGTGTTGTCTCTCCAAATAGACAAACCCTGGCTTACGAACATACATAAGTCTAGGTTTGGTTCTCCGTAATTTTCCATGGTCACATGGTAAATTTCCTGCGCATCTCAATTTACACATTAGTACTTCCAAATATCCATATATAATATAATTCAATAATATAACAATACACATCATTACTTGCATACAATTTTCATCTGCACAGATTGAATACATCTTTTATCAAGCAAATTCACATAAGCAATTTCATCCCAATTCACATAAACTAAACATACATCATAGTTCTATATTCAGAGTAAAGTCCTGCAAATTCAATAACGACATCTATCATTGCAATATCATCCTATCTAACAATCATGTAGTGTTCTATCTCATAAAGCATGTAAGTAAATCATCAGATCATAGCAATGTTATCCAAATCCTGAAATCATATAAGTTCTAAGTCTCAAAATGCATCAAAATAAAGTATCCATAATAGTCTAAATATAAAATCCACTGAATGTCAGACTGAGGCAAGGTGAGGCCTCACAGTGAGCTACACTCGTCAAACAAAGCCATGAACCTGGATTTGAGCAATATGTGAGTGTTCAGATCTATTCCCAAAAGGGCATTCTAAACTGTCGAGACCAGAATGCCCATCACTTTTGTCCACAGTTTTTTTAATCCAAAGGGGAACCTATTTGTCTCTACGAATAAAGTCAATCCTAAGAATTGCATCTTTGCACCTATTCGTACACATGGTAGGGAAATGAAAATGGTTCGTAATAGGGGTTTTCCTTAGGTCAAACCCCAATTTTGGAATTAACCATGAAATCGAAATGAAATGTAAATGAATTGCTATAATGGCAATGTTTTCCTTTTGAGGGAAATGTTGAAAATGAATGAAACACTAATGTGATACCTTTTTATGAAGTTTTGTTTGTTTTCACAAGGAATTAGGGTTTCATGTAGTCATCATAAAAAATAGAAGATGAATGTCATCTCCAATGCTCAAATCATGACCTTATTTCTATTACAATGCTTGAAATAAGATTGATTCCTTGATCACTTAAATTTAAATACTTGATTTCTTGATGGATGTGGGATTTCTTTTCCGGATATATCAAATGAGAGGGGTAGACCTCCTTTTATACAATTTTCTAGTTGAAGAAAAAACTTAATTTTTTGACATGAGCTGACATGGGATCTAATTTCTCTCTCATTTAAAATGACCATTAAGAGGCCCCAAAATGGGCTCTGATTGGGAGGACCAAAGCAAGGGGCACTCTAGTCAGGGACATAGAAAGTAGGGGGAGAAAGTGTGCATGTTGAAAAAAATGAGTTTGGTGCATGGTGTGAGTAGAATCAAGGATCCAATCAAGTCATGGGGGATGAAATCCAAGGTGTGAACTTAGTACAATTTAGGATTCTATGTTTGGCCCCCACTTTAGTGGGAGTATGAGACTAAGCACACTCTTGGTAAAGTACAAAGGTTTGCATTGGAACCTTTCATCAAGACATGAAAGAGACAAGGCACACTAAACCCCTAAGGGACATTACGATCTCACTACTTCAATATCAAAATAAAAGGGAGATCATAAGAGAAAGAGAGAAAGAATCATGACTACTATTCTAGTAAGTTTTTCTTACTATGAGTCATGAAAAATAAAAATACCAAAATTACAAAGAAAAAAGGCTCAGTTTGCAAAGTAATTTGAGTACCAAGATATGTGATAGTGTGTGCATAAAGTGAAATATTGAGTGGAGTGTATGCCCCCATATTAAAGTGATTGTATATGCCTCATCGGGAGCAATTGCTTTAAGGTAGCATGCATCCAAAAGACAAGAACGTTAACATAATGATATACCCCCAAGAAAGGACAAATCAAAAGATAATGGTCACAAAACACATAAGGGTTCTACTAAATATAGGGTTAGTATCCTGTTATGATAAATAATGTATATCTTGAAATATATATGCATTGAATTGACCTCATCCTCCAAAGGAAATAGAACCAAAATGGAAGAAATGCACATGTGTCTTTTGAGTCAACATGGAAAAGACCAAAAAAGATCTCAACACTTTGCATCATCCCCAAGTAAACAACACAAGGGATGATAAATAGAAGAATTGAGATACAAATAGAGGAATGTTACAAACAAGCAAGAGGGGAGAGAGAGAGTCTACAACACGAATGAAGCTAATCAAGAAATTCATCTTCCTCCGAATCTTGTTGAACATTGTTTTGGGAAGGTGGTTAATATGCAAGAGGAGAAACTTCGAGCACGGTAGATGGAGTTACTACATGTTCCAAATAAGGAACATGCTCTATTGATGATTCACTTTGTCTATCACTAGGATCTAGGATTAATGCTTTTGAAAGTTGTTTAGAAAAATTATTGTCAACATCAACAAGTTCATATTCATCATTGGAATTATTATCATCAACATTGTTATCATGAACATCATTTTCATCCATTTCTTTATCAAGATTAATAAAAATAGTGTCTTTAATGTGAATAGAACACGGACCATCATTTTTATTAAGCATCTTTAATCTTGGTGATTTAGGTTGAACTTCCTCCCTAGGGTTCGGGGAAGGTTGGAAAAATGAGACTAAGTCAACATTTAGAGTCTTTGAGGAGGAAATAGGTTGAGAAGCAAGTTCATAAGCCTTAGTACGACATCTTCATCGACATTCTCTTGCACAACAGTTTCTTTTTGTTTTAGCTAAGGGTTGTGAATGTTTAGGATCCATAGACATAGGCTTCTTCTCTTCCTTTAAAGAAGGATGAATGAGAGAAGGTCTACTTGGTTGAAAAATAGGAGATTTTGGGTGCTTTACTTTGTAAGATTTAGGAGGTTGGACTGCATCATATAAAGGATGAATGGAAGGTGTAGGAAGGAGACTCGATCCATGAAGAGGAGGAGGAATGGGTATAGGCTATCTAGGCTTGCTCAAAGATAAGATCATCTCATTCTTATACTTTTGATAAGATTGAAAAAGAGCATCACTGCAAGGCTTAAGAGGATCAAATTATTTAGGCCAAAAGTAATCAAGGTTGACATATCCATGCCTCACCGTTGGTTGATACATGCTATAAAAAATTTTCACTATAAGAAAATTTTAAATATTTATGAATCGTAGAAGGGATCATTTCATGAAAGAGAGCCAAGGATGTCCCAAATTCACACAAAATTGATTGATGTAGGAATGATAGAAAAAATGACATCTAAGCACTTAGTACCAAATTCAATAGGAAAAGTAATAGAACCAATAGTAGGGAAAGAGAAACCATCATATAACTTAACTACTACATCAAATTTATCATATGTTACTTGATGAAATTGTAAAGTATAAAGACATTCT
Organism: Cryptomeria japonica; assembly: GCF_030272615.1. Lineage (NCBI taxonomy): Eukaryota > Viridiplantae > Streptophyta > Pinopsida > Cupressales > Cupressaceae > Cryptomeria > Cryptomeria japonica. The sequence continues at coordinate 726,053,374 of NC_081413.1, read as the reverse complement.
TTAGTGATCATATTCACCATAGATGTTGGATCAATGAGAAACCCTCATGAGAGTTTGTTTGTTATCTTTGTAATGATATATAGTGGGCCATCAGGTGCAACAATAGTCTCAATAGGGTCAAAGGTAATGCATAGGTCCTTAGGAGGTGTAGGTTTATAAAACATATTCACCACATTATTAGACTCAAGGAAAAGATCATTGGGAGAAAAATAAAGATACTTAGACTCAACCACATTAGTAGAATGAGAAGGTAAAGGACTAATAAATATTTGGAGGTTTTGATTAGGAGGAGCTACGGATTTGTTTCCTTTTTCATTCACACCATCTATGGATGTAATATTGTTATCAATAAAGTCTTGAATCCTACTCCTTAAGGTATAACACTTCTCAGTATCATGACCGAGTTGACGATGATATTGGAGGTATCAATTGGATTGATGGGAGGAAGTTTCAACACATTTTTATTTAATAATTGTGTCATTATGCCACTAATACATTTAGCCTAAAATTCCGACGGAGGTTTCCGACAAAGAAGGTATATTGTGATCAAAATTGATTTTTTTTTGAAAAAATGCCCAATTTCGTCGGAATTCCGACGATAATGCAACATTTGGTTTTGACGAAGAAGGAATTGGCAATGACATTTGGGTTTTTTTAGAAAAAGTGCCCGCGTTCGTTGAAATTCCGACGACCGCGTGCATTACTTAAAAAAAAAGAAAAGACCAAGTCATTTCATAAATCCCGCCTCTTTACAAAATCCCGCCTCTCATTCATCCCACCTCTGTAGCAAACCTGTGGGTTTAATCATGGCAGGGAAGATCATTGGTGCGAAACCAGCTGGTTCTGCAGCTCAGGCTGGAAGTGGCGATGGAGTATGATTCGATGGAAGTGGAGGCAGACACTAACTATCGAATCTCTATCCATCTTCACTAGCTTCAACCACAACTATTCGCGTAAGCATCCCTTCACTGGTTGAGCATGGGAAACAATGATCTGGCCGACCAAATTCCCTAAGCATGGGCAGCGCAATGCATCCCGAGGACTGTAGGTTTGATGGGAAAAGCGATGTTGGACACCCTTCTAATAGTAGGGTCGAATACCATGACGATCCTCCTTTTTCGACCCATGCTTGGGACTTATTGGACTCGGTTCGGAATTATCACAGGGCTGGCCACTTTCTATACAATAATTGAAGAAGGATGCTTCAGGGCCCTACCTCCCTACCCCTCGATGCTGATGTCACTGCTTAAACTCCAGCCAATCGAGAGGTCGACTCCCCATTGCCAGCGCCAACTGCAGATAGTGGTTTGAGCTCTCCCTATCTATATTTGATTGCTACTTTTGGACCATGTTATTTTCTCATGATTTTGAAAATCATTTCTGATTTCTAGTTTTAGGCTTGATCTATTTGGTGGATGTTTGGGATAAAGATGTGAAAAAATTATATTTTGCAACAATTATTCAACCAAAATTTCTCAAGAAATGGTTGATAATTAAGATAGAGGAGCAGATGCTCTATGAATGTATTGTGATGATGATAATTGTGACAATACATTGAGTGATCCTTTGTTGCTAAGTTTTTGTTTGAAAGGATTTTTCTAAGGTATCTAATGTGTTATGTGATCTTTTGTGTGTTGATTTTTTTTTGCATATATGTTGTTTCCTTATAAAATTGTTAGATGTAACATTTCAAATATTAGCATATATATTCTCTTAGGATAAAACAAGAATTTACTACTTTTACCTAGATTCCTTTCAATAAAGATGATCTTCATGTCTCTCATCAAAATTTTCACATGTTTGAAACTCCTTCCTAAGAATTGAGAAGTAATCTTATTCATCTTGATTCAAAGTGACTCTTATAATCATCCACAAAGAGACTAAAGTAGAGAAGATCCATACTAAAATTATTATTCATGGCATTGTCTATATATACTACCAACTCTTATGGGCTATCTTATAGGTGGCATTCTATTGTCCTATTCATTTAAGACCTTTTACACTTCTAAAATATCAAATAAATTCATGCATATGAAATATTTTGCACAAAAATTACTATATCTGTCAATTATTATGAACCAATCAAATCAATTTCAACAAAAAATCAAATTTCCACATAATTTTGAAATAACTCAAAAAACAAACTTTTTGTTTATCAACTAAAAATATTTACCATAATCATTTTGATACAATCTAAAGAAGTGCTTGAAAGCAAAAACCTTTTGTTGTATTGATTCCTTGATGCCTATAATAAACCACCTATTGAAAGAGAAAACAAGTGCATTTAGAGACTTATGAATTATATAAAAGGATTTCTTACTTGCAACCTAAATCAAATCTGCTAATATGAGCCCACCAAAAGCATTAGTGTTCCCAAAATACCTTTTTCCTTAAGAAGAAAATTTGTAGACAGAAAAAATCAAGTATTAGGCTGCCTCAACTACTTTGCTAAAAATGAAGATGGCGTACTTGGATTCCTCTTCAAACTCACTAAGTTTGGAGGATTTTATTGTAGAAAAGAATAAAAAAGCATTTTATGATGAGACCTAAGCTCTACAATGAACTAGTGGTGAGATTCTCCATGGAATCACAGGTGACTTTTAATCACTTTCGTTTCCAGTTGGTTTCATATTAGGGGATCACAATGGGGATCACAATAGGGAACATGCAGGTAGAGGTCATCCCCCAATGAACATGAAGGAGGGAGGTGGACATAGTTCCTTGCGGGTTTAATCGTTGCAGGATGTAGGAATGGTTTAATCGCTGCAGGAAAAAGGTAGGGTATAATCAACAAATTCATTGTTATACATATTCAAATATTTAGATTCAAATTTTATTATATATTTATCAGATTAATTGGCTATAGCAGAGATGGTGAGAGGTTTCTATAATATGATATGATCGATTTAAAAGAAGAATTTTTTACAAGACCTAAATCGTTGAACAATCCTACAATCATGTATTATTTAAACACTGCATTTTAAATAATGAATAATATAGTTAGCCTGAAACATATTAACACTACTTTCCATATTTAAAATATATCCTAATTAAGGGGATGGATGACCTAAATCTACGTGATTGAGTGCCATTATGTAAAATATATCCTAATTATGGATGCTGGTATATATGGTAGTGACAGAAAATCCCTGCTGCAGAATTGTGAGAGCAATGTGTAGTGATCAAGTGCTATTTTTTCTCGGTGTTTTGGAGGGGAGCATAAGTGTACCATTAGGAAGGTGGTATAAAATGGAAGCTGAGAGGTATAAGGTTATGAGGTGTGGGTTAGGATAAGATAGGGAGGTAAGTGATGAAGGATGTAATGGTAAAAGAGTAAGTTAGGATATGTTAGGGGTTTGGAAGGTAGGAAAGTGAATGGGGGGAGATAAAAGGATGTGAAGGATGGAATGGGGTTAGGTAAGTGAAGTAAAAGTAAGTGTGTATGAGGTTAAGGTGTAGGATATGATGTAGGAAAGTGGAGGAGGTTAAGATAGGGGATATGAAAGGTAGATGGAAGGTAATAATGATAGGAAGTGAGGTAAAGGTTATGAGGTGTGGGTTAGAAAATAGGGTGTAGGAAATGGAAGGAAGGGTCATATCACTTTGAGATTTTTCACCGAGATGAGTAGCCCGAGTATGAACCTCAAATATTACAAGCCATGAGGATCCACTTGTAGTAGAGGAGCATATACTTGCATCTTGGGAGCTTATTAGGAGTTCACCTTGAATTTGGGAAATACATATAGAGGAGATAGAATATTGATCAATACACATTACCTAGCCTCAGCATGCATAAAAACAAGAGGTATAGACTATAGCAAGCACATATCATGAGCCAAAGGATCATATTTGAGAGTTGCTTCATCTCCAATCCTCTACATTTTTAAGATCCACAAATGGGGTTGAGGATAAGTCTTGTTTACTAATGAGCTTGGACTTATGCTTTGGGTTGCATCTATATGTGAGCAACCTAAAGGCATAATTTTCAATGCAATTTTTGAGAGGACTTGCTTCCACCTTGTGGTATTGGGAGGATAAAATGCACCAACTCACATTGGAAACCCTCTCCAGATACCATTTTGGAGTGCTTCAAAGTGTGTTCTATTTCAAAATATTTTTGACAGAGATGCATAGATGAGTTTCACAATTTACATAATAAGGTTTCATAGTGGCTCAACATGAGAGTTATTTTTTGGAGTTCTTTTAGTTTTTAGATTACATTCAAGACAAGTTACTTGTCAATTATTTCATTAGGGGTGGAAAGCCCAAAATTTTAGTTTTCCTACACATGGCCAATCCAAATGAATTTAGGGTTTCTATGGCAAAGTCTCTTATGGAAAAGGAGGTACATGGGAGGACACAAGAGGCATAAGAGAAGTTTGTAACCTTGATTAAGGGACTAAAGTGTCCATAGGCCTCCCCATCCTTCAAAGGATAATTTAGATTTACTATATGATTTACAAAGAAAAACCCAATAGTATCAATATTAGGGACAAAGGTCTACTAGAGCATAGTAGGGGCCATAGGGTAGTCACATTTGACCATCATAGACACAAGGATATTTTAGGTATGAGAGACTACAGGGCTATCAAGCTAGGCCTTCTATGACTCAACAACCTTTTAGGGGAGAATCTAGTGTTTTTAGTAATTAGGATCTTCTAATTATGGTGGGGCCTAGCCAACATAGGGTTATATGAGAGGCACATGTTATGTATATGTTAGTATTAGACAGAGAGTGCCCACAAGGTTTTAGAGTAGGTGGACACCATGCTAGGATGTCAAAGTAGATAGTTGATATGTGGGTCTTTACCCTCCCAAACACACAAAGGTCAAAGGAAGATTCACTGCTGCAACACTCACTTTTTGTGACAGTCTCAAGCACTTAGGACAGTCACTCCTTTCGTGGCCATTCTTCTTCACACAACACTCTCTAACATTAATTATGATGATAGTGTACCTCCTTAAACCTTCCACCAACACCTAACTCAATACCAAACTCTTTCCCAATCTCGCTAATGGACTAATTAACTCAATTCGCTATGAAATTGTAACAATCAATGCAAGGTTTAAGACAATAGTAATTAGGATCTTCTAATTATTATGGGGCCTAGCCAACATAGGGTTATATGAGACAGGGGTAAGTTCAATAGTGATTTCTCCTCTACAACCTTTGCCAGTCTGTGCAAAAATGAGAGCTTCACAACATTCTTTCGCTTTTAGCTAGCTAAATTTTTCAAGAATTTTATCTCTAGATTTAATATTTCTTTTCTTGCATGAATCTATTAATTTTGAGATAACAAATCTTGCCTTCATGAATTGATCCTAGTTTATCCCTTTAACCTTGATTAATTTATTTAGAGTGTTTAGTTCCATTTTAATCCTTTCTTTTACAATTAAATATTATTAAAAAATTGTATTATTGTTCCAAATTTTGTGGATATTTAGGAGACACAAATAAAATATAAATGTAATCATTCCATATTTTTGTAGGAGATATTGGAATGAGACTAATAGGAAGAGTAGTAAACATGAGTCACAATGAGCACTTTAGAATAAATCTAAACATTATAAGGAAGAGTAGCTTGGAAAAATAGAAGCATAATTTATTTTCCAATATGCAAGATTATTACTTGGGAAAGAATCTTGAAAGAGGATTGAAAAGATTCCTTGAGCTAACATTCTCTCACTTATCCAAAATTATGTGGAAGGATTCATTAATGAAATGGTCATTAACAAGATGGAGAGAATAATAATTAGGAAGAGATAGATTTCACATGCTACTAGGTGACTAGATTGGAGAGAAACTAGAGGCAAATAATTTAGCTTGGCCATGACACAAAGTCTTAGAATAGATGCCAAACTTGGCGAATGGGATGAAAATCCCAAACAATTAATGAGTGGTGAGACAAGTAGAGGCATCTATAAATTTTGTTTTGAATAAAATAAAGAAAAAATGGGACTAAAACCAAGGGAAATGCACATGGAAAGGATATGATGAAAATCAAAATAAATAGTTTGAAGATAATATTAGTTACCTAAAGGATATTCCACTTGATTATTTGGTATATCATAACTATTTTGACAAATTTTGAAACCATTAGAGGTACCTTTTGCTTCTGTAGATGAGGCATTCATTCATGTTGAAGTTGTGATAGCTTATTTGCCTCTTTATAGACAACAAATTATCCATACGAATTATCATATATACTTGTAACCTCCATCCCAAACCACCTATTTCACTCTTCTTCCTTTGTATACCTCTTTTATTCTTCCATTACCTCTTCGCTTACCTAAATTCAATCCAAAACATAGTGTATATAGCATCAAAAAAATTCTATATTTGATTAATATTATACACAACATATCAAAAAGACAAATACCACACTTACTGTGTCATCAACCAAAAATAATTTACTTACATATTCAAAGAGTTCAATAATGGAGAAACATCCATGCGGTGCTCTACACATGTCCTTGAAGGTTCAAGAAATACTTATCCTCTATTGGTCCAAACTTTAAATCACTTTCCATGCATGAAAATAATTGCAACCATACACAATTTCCCACCCAATAGATTCTCTCAAACTAGTTTACTATCTTAACATAGGTTCAAGGAAAAGCGAGCCAAAATAGGAATCCAAGTGTCTTAAAAGCCTTCAAGACCATAGTGGTGAGGATTGAATTTCTTTCTTTAGTGGTATCTTTCTCTAGATTAATTAGTTAGGGATTCTATTAGGACCTTTTCCTAATTAAAAAAAATATATAAAGATTACATCCCTAAATATTGCATTCATAATAGAATAAATTTCTGCAATATTGAGACTAAATTCATAATAGATTTATAGTGATGAATAAAGAAATATTTAAGATTATCAAAAAATTGATGTTTTCTTTCTCCCAACCGTCATTGGATATTGGGTGATCTTTTAGGCATTATGTCAAATAGTTCATGTGCCTTATCTAAGCTTACATATTTTGTATGCATGTGTACCTGGGCAGTTGCACTACAACATCTATACTCACTAATCACATTTGGTTGGAAGTTTCTAAATCCATTTCAAACACATCTTGTGCATATCCTGCAATCATAGCATTCCATTAGATCACGTTTCTTTGATGCATCTCACTAAACAGTTCATGCGCTTTCATGTCTATACTTCCTCATTTTCCAAACATGTCAAATAGAGCATTTCCAACCGTAAGCATCTGATATTAATTTCCCTTACCTTCTGCTTTGATGGAAGCCCATGTTCTATTCCAAAGCTCCCATTTTGGCACAGGTAGAGAGTACGTTGGCAAATAAAACTGATCAAAATAGAAATCTATTTGTTGCATTAACTGCATTGTGAGGACACTTATGTATTTCATTAACAACATAAAGCAGGAAAGGACATGAGAATATCTCCTCGGGGAGGTATTCTATGATAGCTGTGAGGTAGATGAGAGTTTCTTATGCCATTTGCTTTGTTCTATGCAGTCAAATGTGAGAACACTATTTGAATTCAAATGCTAACAGTGATTGTCTTTTGAATGGAAACAAATGGGAAGGGACGTCAAGGGAAGGAATGGGCCCACAACACACCTAAGTAGTCAAATCTTAGTGTGTGTTGTTTAAGGCTGCCCCCTTAAGACATCATAATTGATTGGCTCTTCACTCCTAAGACCTTCAAAAGTCTTTAATGGCTTCATTGAGTCCTTTTGTCTTCCAAATGCACCTGCACCAACTTGAATTCTCCTTCAATGCTTGATTTCCTGTTCACTTGGAATTGAATTGATTTTATAACTAAGAGATCACTTGAATTGTAGGTAGACCCCTTCAAATGATAGGGTAGGTTTCCTTTTATATCTTATATATGTCTTGAAAGCATTTTATCCTAATGGCTTTAAGTTAAAGTACTTTCTCTTCTATCTGGTATTGGTGAAGTAGAGGTTGCATTGCATCGTCCTTGGATACATATTTCTGCAGATACAACACAAGTTAAATGTATCCCAAGTTGATGCAAAGCAACCTCTACTCCAGAGATCACCAAAAAATAGAGAAAGAACTTTAATTTAATGCCATTAGGATAAAAGTCTTTAATCAAGATAGATAAATGGTATGCAACTAGATCTATTTGGAATGCATTACCCAAACACCGCAATTGATCAATCACCTTTGGAAAGAAAGTGGTATGATGAAATATTTAGACATAAAATAGATGAAATGCACTCCATACTACTGCTGCACAATATTTTGGTCGATGATATTTTTAAAATAGTAAAGGAAGGTGTATGGAACAACCAAATTCTGATCATTATAAACAATGAATACTTTAAGATCCTTTTATGATATGTAAGTTGAGAATATTTTATGAAAGGTCCCTAAATGAATACACTTTAAATTGATTTTAATATACCTTGAAGTGTGCAATATGGAAGGTTTGTATTCTTAATCTCCTGCCCATTTCTTAATTTAAAAGATGATATCTTTATTAAATATCTTTATTAACTTGATTTCTCCTTCAATTCTTGATGAATGCTTGATTGCATGTTCACTTGGAATTGAATTGATTTTATAATTAAGAGATCACTTGAATTGTAGGTGATGCCCTCCTAAATGGCACAATTGTTAGTTCTTGATCAATCAACACAAAACACACAAGATGTTAGAGTTAATCAATCAAAAACTAAACACAAATGAAGGCATTCCAAAAGAGACACTAAAAGAAACATGCTAAATATATCTAATAAATAGAACAAATGATCATGAGACATCTCCAACTGCCTCTTAGCATGGCCTTAGCTTCTTCTCCCTTGTTCCTCTCCTCTCCAAGTTCCAAAATAGTGTAGCTCTCAGCAGCTTTTTGCACTATGGATGCTTATGGAGGATTGAGATTTGTATAATAGCTCCAAATATGAAATGAAAAGCTAATAGTAATGCTAAAATGATGTATTTTAACTAAAAAGACAAGATTTAGTTATGCTATGCTAAAATGCTCTCTAAAATGGCTATAGTCTAAATGCATACAAGTTTTCAGGATCTGGATTATGAAGGAATGGGCTCTATTTATAGGAAAAATGGAGCAATGGATGGCCAGGATTGAAAGGTTTAATCAAGGGTCAAGCTTGAAAGTTGGGGATCCATGTGCACAATTTGCACCAATGAAATGGTGACAAGTGTCAACACAGGATTGGGTTGAAAGAAGAGGTTGGAGGCATTAAAGGCCTGAGAAGACTTCATGGTTATCTAAAGGCTAAGGGTCAAGCCTAAATTAGGATTACCCACTGGATCAGGAGTTAATCCAAGGATAAACCTTTGTGCAAATGATTAAGAGATAATCATGGTCAAAGCATTAAATGCTTGATGAGACCTTTGTGGTTGGGTAGAGGTTGAGTCAAAACAAATGTTTTAACCATGTGGGAGGGTTGAATTAACCATTAATGGTTATTGGAGACTTTGGGGAATTAAGTGGTTGAAAGTTGGAAGCCTTTAATGGTTTTCAAAGACTTTGGGGTTTTTGGTGGTTGAAGGTTGAAAACCTTCAATGGTTATCCAAGACTTTGGGCCATTTGAGAAGTGACTCCATTTTGCTTAGGAATGTGACAATATTTAGGAAATGGTTTAGGCTAATTAGGAAGGGGTTAGAAGAATCTAGAAGGGGATTAGATTTTGCTAGTGGATTTGGTGGGTGAGGGAAAATAGGATTTTATTTAAAATAAAAATTCATTTATTTCAATAAATGTGTGTAAGTTGCATTTGTAGGAAAATGCAAGTGGGGGAGGTTTTAAAATGATTTAAATAAATGTTAATTTATTTAAAAGAGGAATAGGGGGATTTAATTAAATAAATTGATTTTATTTATTTAATTAATGGGAATTTGATTTTAATGAATTAATTAAAATAAATCGAATAATTTATTTAATTAATAGAAGAATGTTTGGGAATGAATTAATTAAATATTAATTTAATTAATTGATGGCTAGTGGATTTTTAATCAAATAAATACGAAATATTCATTTAATTAAAATGGACAGATTTATGTGACTACAGTAGGTAAACCCCTTCAAATGACAGGGTAGGCTTCCTTTTATACCTAATATATGTCTTGAAAGCATTTTATCGTGATGGCTTTAAATTAAAGTACTTTCTCTTCTATCTGGTATTGGTGGAGCAGAGGTTGTATTGCATCATCCTAGGATACATATTTCCTCAGATACAACACAAGTTAAATGTATCTCAGGTCGATGCAAAGCAACCTCTACTCCAGAGATCACCAAAAAATAGAGAAAGAACTTTAATTTAATGCCATCAGGATAAAATTCTTTAATCAAGACAGATAAAATTTGAGTTTGATTGTCATCATTTACTTTGCCAAATTCTTCACACGTAACTCCTGAATCAATTTCCTACTCGCAAGAATTTTATTATGTCTCAAATATAGGGAAACAAAAGGCTTTAAATAGAAAACTTGAACATGCAACTAAATCCATTGACTAACCAGAAGAACAAAATTAAGAAACAGTTTGATCATCTGAGAGATGTTGTTGACTTGCAACTCACTAGCTAAGTTTTTGTGGGTAAGAATTTTTTTTGTTTTGGTTATGGTTGTGGTGTTTATATGGAGACATTTACAAATTTATATCTATTTTCACTATTTAATGGTTTATGGGTTTGTAATGGTAGTTTAATGTTCTTTCATATTTTTGTATATATTCTTTATCAAAGCCTATTATATTGATTTGTTCTATTATGCATAATGGTGTGGGTCAGACGAATTTGTCATCGATGCATGAAAGCATTGAATGAGTTCTACTTTTAAAAATTACATGAAACATTTTTAATTTATTTGATTCGGTGTTATTTGCAAAAAATGATTATTAATGATGTTTCCTTTCTCCAAGAATTGTCTAGGATCTTTCCATCAGATAATATGTAACATTGAATGACTAAATCTTTTCTTTACAAATGCTTATTTAATTTAATTATTATCTGAGCGTGAATTAAAATTTATATCTATATCGAAGCTGAACATACAAATTGAAGAGTCATGTGCAAGCAAATTTCCTAAAAGAAAGCAAGCAGGCATTATCTTGAATGACATGGAAACAAGCTCATCAACTAACTAGAAGAAAGCAATTGGAGAATGGCAGAGGAAAGTGTTTAAGGGTGATAAATAGATAGATAGTATGCAATACAAACAAACAATGTCTGGAGTGTCTGATGTGACATCTCTAATTTATGTCCGAAGGGACTAACTGGTTTTGGAGTTCCTGCAAAACCTATTGGGCCACGCTTGGAGGAAATCAATGTGTTCATGCAAGGAGCACCTTTTTTCTATTATGAGAATGATACTTTTGCACCGAGGGATATTTGGAAGTCAATATCCAAAAATTTCTATAGTGTGGAACCAGAGTTGGCAGACTCAAAGTAATTTTCAGCTTTCAGAAGACCAAAAGGTCATGTACACAATCTCCCAATAGAAGGGCAATTTTAAGCATTACCTCTCCCCTCCATGACTATTCAGGAAGCACTTCCTCAGACAAAGGACTATTGGCCTCCATGGGATCAAAAAAAAAAATTGAAGCATAGACTCTAGACGATGTGGTGGTGTCCTTCGTGAAGAACTCTACACTATAATTGAAAATTCACGAGGGAAACTGCAAGATAGTGAAGAGAAATACAATCTTGAAAAGTGGGAAGAATGGATCTTGGTTTGGGTGGGGCCAAGTCAGGTGGCTCCTCTAGAGGTTGACGAGATAGAAATCATATTAGGATTTGAAAAAGATCACACTCGTGGAACTTTGTGTGCGAGTGATCGATTGTGGTGTTTGGGTAATGCATTCCAAATAGATACAGTTGCATTCCAAAAGGGTAATGTCTTGATTAAAGACTTTTATCTTGATGGCATGCAACAATATCTATTTGGAATGCATTACCCAAACACCGCAATCGATCACTCACACATGAAGTTCCACGAGTGTGATCTTTTTCAAATCCTAATATGATTTCTATCTTGTCAACCTCTAGAGGAGCCACCTGACTTGGCCCTATCGAAACCAAGATCCATTCTTCCCACTTTTCAAGATTGTATTTCTCTTCACTATCTTGCAGTTTCCCTCATGAATTTTCAATAATAGTGTAGAGTTCTTCACGAAGGACACCACCACATCGTCTAGAGTCTATGCTTTAATTTTTTTCTTTGATCCCATGGAGGCCAATAGTCCTTTGTTTGAGGAAGTGCTTCCTGAATAGTCATGGGGGGGAGAGGTAATTCTTGAAATCACTCTTCTATTGGGAGGTTGTGTACATAACCTCTTGGTCTTTTGAAAGCTGACAATTATACTTCGAGTCTGCCAACTCTTGTTCCACACTATAGAAATTTTTGGATATTGACTTCCAAATATCCTTCGGTGCAAAACCATCATTCTCATAATAGAAAAAAGGTGCTTCTTGCATGAACACATTGATTTCCTCCAAAGCGTGGCCCAATAGATTTCATAGGAACTCCAAAACTAGTTAGTTCCTCCGAATATAAATTAGAGACATCACATCAGACACTCCAGACATTGTTTGTTTGTATTGCATACTCTCTATCTATTTATCACCCTTAAACACTTTCCTCTACCATTCTCCAATTTCTCTCTTCTAGGCAGCTGATGAGCTTGTTTCCATGTCATTCAAGATAATGCCTGCTTGCTTTCTTTTAGGAAATTTGCTATGACTCTTCAACTTGTATGTTCTGCTTCCGTACAGATATAAATTTTAATTCACGCTCAGATAATAATTAAATTAAATAAGCATTTGTAAAGAAATTTTTTTGTCATTCGATGTTACATATTATCTGATGGAAAGATCCTAGACAATTCTTGGAGAAACGAAACATCATTGATAATCATTTTTTGCAAATAACACTGAATCAAATAAATTAAAATGTTTAATGAAAATTTTAAAAATAGAACTTGTTCAATGCTTTCATTCACCAACAGCAAAGCCATTTGACCCACATCATCTCTCGCCGTCAGAATTACGATGGCCTCCAGGAGAGTTCCGATGAGGATGTTGTGCATCCGACGACACTCCTCTGTCGGAATTTTACCCTTTGGAGTCAGAATTCCGACAATAGGCCGAGATCGCGACGGTATTCTTTCGGGGTATGAGCATCCATGGCGGCCATCGGAAAGGTTGGAGGTGATGTCGGAATTGCAATGACCACAAGGATAGTCGGAACTTCCGACACAAAGTTTTCGACAGCTTTTTTGTTGGTAGTGCAATGAAATTGTGTCAGAATTCCGACGATTTGCCGTCAAAATTTTGACTCGAATATACTAGTGTGCTATGCAAAGACTTAGAAAGAGGAGTAGATTCTTTTCTAAATTATTTGGAAAAAGAAGCCACACCTAATGGCATGGCTGCTACTTGAGTATTGTTGTTGTCATTGAACTTGATGTATCCCTTATTCGGTTTAAACTTCACAAAATATTATTGAGAACTCTCATTCTTATCAACCAAAGACATTGAAGGAGATGATTCAAATTGAATCACTTCAAGATGATAATTATGAAGCACTATGCACAAGTGTGTAAAGGAAGTAAACTTGAAAAAGAGAATCTTATCCCTAATATCTTTTTGTGAATTAGCAATAAAAATTCTTTGAGCATCATTGTCGGGCATAGGATAAGCAATATCCACCAATAAAACCAGTCACTTTTTCTTTAACACCTTGCTTACAATGAATCAAATCAATCAAAGTAATTTTAGGAACAATATTATTGTGAAATTGTTGAATGAAATCATTAGATAATTGTTGAAATGATGTAATAGAATAAGGAGGCAAAGAACAATACCATTGGAAAGCTTTATCCTTGAATGTTCCAGTAAACAATTTCACCATAAGTATTTGATCACGAGAAAAGTCACTACACAAAGTTTGGAATATTTTCACTTGAGTCAAGGGACCAATTTTTCCATTATAAATCTCCAATTGAGGGACTTCCATATGTTTAGGGGGGACAACACAAACAATGTCATTGGATAATGGGCTTGCTACATCAAATATGGGAACATTAAACTTTGATTGTGTAATGGAAGCTATTTGTTGCTACAAGGATGAAATAGTTTGGGCTAAGTTGTTGATGGTTGCTTTAGTGGATGGATAAATTGATCATATTGGATTGGGATGGAGGAGTAACATTGTTGTATGTAGATTGAGGTTTAGAATAAGGAGGTGGAACACTATAATATATAGGTATGGGAGATGATTGGGTCACAAATGGAAGACTCACAAAAGGAGGTATGAAAGAGTTTTTATTAACAAAGTTTCCCCCTTGACTAACATGTGTAGGATTAAGATTTTGTGTGGAAGTAATCACGATAGAAGATGTGAATGTAGGCACACTAGACAAGGATGTAGGCATAGGAATGAAATGATTAACTTGATTAGCAACTTGGGTGTAACCAAGGACTTTGGCATAACTTTTCATAAGCATGATATTAGTGTCAACAATATGAGAAAGGCCACGCAACAAATCAACACCAAGTTTATCACTTTGAACATTCTTTTTAATCCTTCAATCAATGGGATTACCTCACTTTTCAGGCATTATTGGCTCATCCATTCTTGAAGATTTTCAAAATCATTGTCAATCTTATCCAATTGGTCAATGGAAAACCTAGTTAGTGATTCATCCACATCATGAGAATTATGAAAAAAATGAGGATAAATAACATCATTTGTTGGATTAGAAGAACCACCAACATTCTGATGAAATAAGTTATCCAAGTTAGGCTTCATATCCTTAGTAGTTAAACCTTGGGAATCCTTAATTCTACAATGTATTCTCATGGGAATATTGTAGGTAGGACTAATGTTAGTAAAACTCATGCACAAAGGAGGGAAATTTGAATTTGAATTTGAAAATTGTGGTTAAACAATATAAAATTTTATAAAAATGATTGAGTAACCAATTAATTAAGCAATTTGATTTGTAAATTTTAAAGATAAATGTATCCAAATCATAGCATAGCATATCGTAAAGATTAGATTTAAAAATATATTTGGAAAATTATGCAACCCACAAGCAAAGTTTAGAATTATAAATCAGGGTTTTTGTAAATTCAACCACTAAATTTATGTAACTCAATTGAAAATTAGATCTATGAGTGTAAAGTTGAATTTTAAATTTCATAAATAATCAAATCTAAAATAATGAATCCAAACTAGACAAACCACAAGTTCAATTTTAGAATTAAAAATTTGAGGGTTTTTATGAATCTAATCTCTAAATTTGTGTAATTCAATTGAAAACTAAACTTGTAAATGCAAATATGAATTTGAAAGAACATGAACAATTAGATTTGAGAACATACATTATAAATTAAGGTGTAAGAATTTTGATTCACCAAAATGTAATGTGGTGAAAATTTAGGGTTTCACCCAATGATGAAGTAAAACCCTTAATTTTTGCTTACGTACCAATTACATTAAATAGGGGTGAACCTAATAGATCCAACCTCAAATCAACAAGGATAGGACTAAGAATTTTGATTAGATTCACTGAGTTAGGATCTTGATTCCCTCTTTTAATTTGAATTGTGAAAATGCTAAAATTAGGGTAAATATGCTAAAATTGAAGCTATTATACATAAATGGTGAGCTATAGTTGTTAGACAAAGTTGTAAACCAAGATATGAGCAATATACGAGTGTTCAGATCTATTCCCTAAAGGGCATCCTAAATTGTCAGGACTAGAATGCCCGTCTCTTGGTCCTCCACATTTTTCATCCCAAAGGGGAACCTACTCATCTCTGTGAATAAAGTTGATCCTGATAATTGCAACTCTATGCTTGTTACTGCACACAATAAAGAAGGAAAAATAGTTCGGAATAAAAGTTTTCCTTAGATCAAACCTCGGTTTTGGAATTAACCATGAAATAGAAATATAATGTAAAAGAAATGGTTGTAATGAAAATGATTTCCTTTAGAGGGAAACACTGAAAAATGATTGAAACACTAACGTTATACCTTTTTATGAAGTTTTATTTTTCTTCACAAGGAATTAGGTTTTCATGCAGTCTTCGTAAAACATAGAACATGAATGTCATCTCCAATGCTTGAAAGAAGATTGATTGGTTGCTCACTTGAATTTGAATTCTTGATTGATTGATGGATGTGTGATTTGTTTTCTAGATATATCAAAATGAGAGGGGTAGACCTCCTTTTATTCTTGCTACTCAAAAAACAACTTAATTTTCCAACATGAGCTGACACAAGATCTAGGTTCTAACCCATTTCAAATGATTGTTAAGGGGCCCCAAAATGGGCCCTGATTGAGAGAACCAAAGCAAGGGGTGCTCTAGTCCTTGATGACTAGGGCACTAGCACTCTAGTCTTAACCAATCAGGGACACATAGTGTTGGGGGAAAAAGTGTGCATGTTGATAAAAATGAGTTTGGTGCATGGTGTGAGAAGAATCGGGGCTCCAATCAGGCCTCAAGGGATGAGAACCAATGTGAAGGCCCAAATGAGGACAAAATTGTAAGGGAGTACAATTTAGGACACTAAACATACATGCACATCTTTCAACAAGCATGTACAAATTTCAAAATTTAAGATCTAACTACAATTTTAATACATACTAAAAAGTAAACTTTGAAGGTACAAAAAGGGTAAATTTCTAGGAAAAACATACACCAAATGGGATTATCTTGAGATTGGATTAAAGTTTCAATTTTAGGTCTAATATGTTAGATTCTAGTTTAAAAAAATTGATCAAATGTGAATGATCAATTTGACTATTATTGGTGGCTTAAGGGGATTAATGACTAGATTTCCTTGTACCATCTACATCCTCTTAGGAAGGGCCTTAAGGAATTTTATTCAATCCCTTTAAGTCATGTCATCTTTCCTAGGTCCTTAAACCATCCTAATGGAATGATTTTGTCCTATGTGGTCTAATATATATCTTTAATAAGTTTGTAAAATATTCGATCATCTAACATTATACAAATTGCTAAAATGTGAATGATCAATTTGACTATTATCAATGACTTAAAGGGATTGATGACTAGATTTTTTTGTACATGTGTATATATATATATATATATATATATATATATATGTATGTATGTATGTATGTATGTATATGTACATATATATATATATGTATATGTATATGTATATGTATATGTATATGTATGTGTATATGTATATGTATATATATATATATAAATACATACATATACACATACACATACATATACATATACATATACATATACATATATATATGTATGTATATGTATGTATGTATATGTATGTATATATACATATATATATATATGTGTGTGTGTGTGTGTATGCATATGTATGTATATATACATATATATATGTATATGTATATATATATATATGTATGTATGTATGTATGTATATGTATACATACATACATATATATATATGTATATGTATATATATATATATATATATATATATATATATATATACATATACATATACATATACATATACATATGCATATGCATATATAAGATATATGTGTATGTGTATGTGTATGTGTATGTGTGTATGTGTATGCATATGCATATGTATATATATATGTGTGTGTGTGTGTGTGTATGTGTATGTGTATATACATATACATATACCTATACCAATACGTATATGTATATATGTATATGTATGTGTATATGTGTATGTATGTGTATGTGTATATGTATACATATACACATACACATATATACATATACATATACATATATGTACATACACATACACATACACATACACATATATACATACACATACACATACACATACACATACACATACACATACACACACACACATATATACCTACACATATATGTATATATATACATATATGTATGTTTGTGTATATACATATGCATATACATATACATATGTGTGTGTGTATATGTGTATGTGTATGTACATATATGTATATGTACACACACACACACACACACACACACACACACACACACACACACACACACACACACACACACACATATACATACGCGTGCGCGCGCATGCGCGCGCTTGTGTGTATAACTTGTAGAAAAAATTTAGTGAACCTCTAGATCCTATTTTGCTACTTTAGGGTTGAGGTGTGCAAATTCCTTAACAAATAATTTGGCTCCTAGGAGATCATGAATCAATAATAATAAAATTATTTAAAGAGTCAAGATTGAATGGAAATATGACTACTACAAATGAATGTCATTAAGCTAATTGAACTTAATTTATTGTTAAAGATTGATTTAATTGAAAGAAAGATTGTTTTTGAACTAATGCAATGATTTTTGTCCTAAGTTATGGTAGTGAATAATTCATTTTGTATTATTAGTGGCTTAGGAGTATTAATGAGTATTTATTTATTACTATAGATGCATCCTCTTAGGAACCCTTAAGATATTCTCTTAAATCCTCTTAAGCAATAATCTTTCCTAGGTTCTAAAACCATGCTTTAATCTAACTTGTTGAGGTGTGCATTTATCCTAGATCCTTAAACCATAGATTATCATGTGCATAGAACACCAATCAATATTAACCTATGTAACAAATAATGATATTCTCTTAAAGTATATTCTAGATTTACATCCACAACTAGGTATAGGCTCCTCGGTATTTCTACTAAAATCCTCATGAAAGAGTAACAATGCATGATCCCAAAAAACATTAGATCTATTAACCTTAGCCAATTCTATCTATAGTCTCCATGAGCATCCACCAATCAATCCATTCTAACTTCAAATAGAACCCTGCAAAATCATGAATTTGTAGGCAAATGTTTAATTATAAAAACCAAAGAGAACAAACAAGATCATTGTCAAAGTTCCAATTGTAGAATCAAGAACATAAACATGACATCATGTTCTAACAGTTACTCAAAGGACATCATATGCTCCAAAGAGTATATCATAAACTAACACCTCACCAAAAATTTGAGAGTTCTCCTAGAAAACTTGGATTTCACCATCTCCAATCACATGAATATAACCATCCTTATCAAATGATGAATCCAAATCACTACCAAAGCTCCCACCAAACCATGTATCTAGGATCTCCAAGCATTGTGATAGCCATCTCCTAACTAAAGATCCTGTGTGGTCACAACACAATCAAAGAACTCAACACCAAGAGCTCCCAAAGGGAATATTCAAACTATTATCTCCAAACCAAGAAGATACAATACCACACATCCTCTATCACTAGAACCAAATATCTCAAGCTATCATTGCAATCTAAAGGCAGGATCCAATCTTTCCACATGACACCAACAACCATTTCAAAATACCACACATATTCTAATCAATTATCCATGGTTCACTACACACTCTAAAAACAACTTAGAACCAAAATATTGAAATAAATAGGATAGAAAGAATCATGTAAATGCATAAAGATCTTGGTAAAAGTGATATAAAGTCATACATGATATCATGACCAAAATAGTTATCAAAACTCCACTAAAAGTGAACAAAGCTTCTCATGCAATATAAACTATTGCTAGGATTCAAATCAACAACTATATCATGTACTTCCAAAAAATCATTTTCTTGTTGCAATCAATGTATCAATGTAATAATGGTTATAAATACTAATTCTCATCTAACACAATCCACATCAAAAAAAAATTACAATATCAACACATCCAATATCTTAAAAGAGAAATAGATAGTTAGTGCTCCAATCTCATATAGCTAAAAATATATTCAACCCGATATCAATATCATGCATAACATATAAAAATAGGTATATCATGTGTATTTCCAAGATAAAAAATTAGGATCCATATTAGACCTAATTTTCCAAATAAACCCACATAGGAGTAACCATAGATCAATGAGAACTCTCCAAGGATCCATACAAACCTAGAGCTAACTTCATCTATAACACCTTGAATAGAGTTTTATCATAGATATACACACCACAAATTTTGGTTAACATGTAATACCTACAAAAACATCTCTATAAATTTGATATCCACTAAAACATCCAAAAATTTATGTCAAACATCACATCGAAACAATGAAATAAGCACAATTCTAGAAATCAACAACTCAAAATAAAGAGAAACTATAAACCAATAGGAAAATCAAGTTGTCCAAGAGCTCATAACATATGAAACATATCAACTCTACAACTCACAAAGAGACCAGTAGTATATATTCTAGTGTTTTCAATATAGCCAAAGGCTAAAACTATGAAGCAAAAATAAGCACTCCATTATGTAGTCCATACAGCCAATGTTTCTCCATTTAACAAGGGTTTCAAAAGTAACCATCCACCATGAAAATCTTCTTACTACACATGACCATAAGGAAAAGGAACAAAAAAGCCACACAAGAGGATAAAAACATATTGTTAAACAACCACTCCAAGTTGCCAAAACATAATCAACTCCATGAAGATCCACAATCATGAGCTTCTAGTTCTCAACATAGATCACATTGACAATATCACTGGCTTCCAATCTCATAGAAAAGAAAAAAAAAAGCTAGCTCACAAAATATTAATTGCATCCCATAAGTCTTCAACAACCTTTAATTTAGTATAGAAAATTCTCACAAGATTTCCAAGCTAAGAAATAAAAAATAAAGGAAGATCTAGAACCAATTCACCTTAAGCTCTAATACCAAATGTTGAGAAATGTATAGTTTTAATACCAAAGCTTGTGAATTCTAATCTCTATTCAATAAACTAATCAAAGGATGAGATATAAGGTGTGGACTACTAAAAAATGAAAATCTAAAAGTTGCCTTAATGTGGAAACATCATGCCTAGACCCTTCTTCTTTATGACACTAAAATCAACCTTCATATAATACTTATTAACACTACCTTATGTGAATTTATAATAACAATAAATCATGCATGAGTTCACCATAAGATAGCAGCAAAGATGTACACATCAGCAACATAAGATCATCACATAACATAGGAGGGCAAGTACTACCAATTCAGGGGAAGTTTTCTCATGAGGAAAAATGTCGCTAGAAATGGGGACGCATTTTTTGAAAAACAAGCAACTGTTATGCTTCAGGTGCCCAAGCCAAAAATTCACAAAACAGGGCCCCATTTTTAAAAAATATATACTTTTAAATAAAGAGACACCTTTATGTAAATAATGAGGTCAGGTTTTGTTAAAGTATTTTTATTTTTTTTAAATTCCTACAAAATCATTATTACACTTTAAATGATGGGCACTCATTACATTTGAAAAATCGAGACCCATTCTAGAATGAGCCCCTGTTATTTAAAATTTGAAAACCTACCCCACCTTGTACCTCAAGATTTAGGTCAAGAAAGGAATAAATTGCCCAAGCCTAAGTCTTGGACTTGCAAGTACAAGGTTGGACCATGTCAATAAGAAAATATTGACTTCCGACATATGTTTGATGCGCTTTTTTAAAGAAATTTTAGACAAAATAACTAACACCCATTAAAGATTGCGGTGTGTAGATTCCAAATATGTAATTTTTTAAAATTTTGATTTCTTCTATTTTTTAATTGATTTGTACTAAACCTAGTCCACAAAATTGAAATATCAAGTTTTCTTAATTATTTAATAACTTTTTTTTACGTTTTTTGAAAAAAAAATTTATATGACGTCAATGTACACAAAATTATTTTTAAAAATGGAAAAAAATTCAAAAAATGATAATTTTAGGTCTAATTATGGTGGTTGTACATGAGGGATTTTTAAAACATCAATTAGGGAAAATAAAAATTATTACAAAAATTACAAAAAAAATATCCTCATCAATCTTCAGTATCTTACAGATCTTTTACCAAGAGGATTAAAAAATATATATTTAGGTCAAAAAGTGGTGGTTGTACACATGCATGGGTCTTGAAATAAGCAATTTTAAATAGTGGTTTTTAGAAATCTCTTTTGAAAGTCAATTTCTATTATCTAGGTATTAAAATGAATTACATATTTGGAAAGTATACTTTGAGTGCTACATTTCATATTGTTGATTTTTTCAAGGTTCAATCTTTGAGTGCTTCAAATTTTTAGGTGAAATGTGGCAATTTTTGAAAAATCAGAAGAAAAAAAACTTCCACTTTTTGGCCAAAAAGTGGAATCAACTTGCACACACCCAATAATTATGTAGAAAAACCCTTACGAAAAAAAAAATCTACCAAGAAGATAGGCAATGTATGCATTGTCAAAGAACAAATGTGATAACAATACATTCACTTCCATTATCTTATTTTCCTCCAATATGGTATCTCATATGTACTTGTGAACAACCTTCTTATGTCTCCTCATATCCTTGGTCTTGCAGAGTACCTCTACATTCAACAAATTCCTCTTAAATTATAACTCCAAAGAGTTATTTATAAATAATCACAAGAGCTCCAAAACCACCAAATAAGGCATCCAAAGAAGACTCACCATTCTGAATACCCCCAACCCTTGGAATGCTTCCATGAAATGTGAAAGGACACCAGTTTTGGGTCCAATACTTTCCCTCCAACTTGGGTACCCCATATTGGAAGATAAACATTACATTAAATATATTAAACGATGAAATTCCAAGAGAAACATGCTTCTTCTTCCAAGAACCCACTTGGAGAAGCCCATAGGTCACTCAATTATCCTCTTCTCATGTCATTAATTATCCCATTCTAGGATTCCACATGTAGGAAATATAATATTAAATAATTATGCTCATAACCCACCTTTATTGTTTCTAGTGGAATCCATCACCTCTTATGAATGTATTACAAACAATAGTGAGAATAAATACTACAAAATATTTTCCTAATACACCCTAAGTGCCTTAGGACACTTTCCAAGGATATTGGAACCATGTCAGGATTTACAAGGTAGATGAAACCTTAATCCAAACAACTTAATCATCCTCCCATACTCTACTTAAGCAATCCCTTATCCTCTTATCCTTATTGTTGTACTTGGTTCTCCCTTCTCATCAGTTACAAGCTTTCAATCCTTTGTAATTCAAATATCCCTTACAACACTCCAATCCAATTAACCTTTTCTATGTTCCCCCCACAACCTATCCAATGCTAAAATCATTCCATCCAAATGGAAAAATACTACAACCCATCTATGATTACTGTAAGCCAGTTAATTAGTAAATAAGGCTTTTTGGTAATGTATTAAAATAAAACAATAGTATTAAGTTATACTTACGGGGTAGTTGGTTGTCTGACGCTTGATGGCCTAACCAACCACAAACTCTTTATATGTAAGCTTGTAGCAATTGGAGACACATTCTAGTGGAGATTAATATGATATACATCTCTGTTACATGAATATATCTCGGTATACTTTGTGTGTTGTTGGTTCCATGATAGTGTTTTATTATGCTCTAGTATTGTAGTTGGATCTTGGTGTTTTGTATGCTACAACTTAATCCACTTAGGCTACTAACATTTTGGTGTCGCTGCCTAAGTCGAATCCGGAGGTCTTTGGAGGGAAGGCTGGTAGGATGGAAGCATAATGGGTTGTCCATTCGACCAAAGCATCCGAGTAACAAATAGTGACGTAGAGGATAACATGGAAGTAGCCAGGGAGGATCAGTTGACACAAGACCTGATTCACACATGGGATGTTTCTGTGGATCAGTACGTACAACGAGAAGCAGAATTGAGCATGGTCTCGGCTGATACGGTGGCGGAACTCAAACATGAACCAGGCCATACATGATCTCTTGGCTAGCCTTCCTCGATTATTAGCACATGTTAGCATGGAACATGAAGAGGAACGAGAGAACATATAGAGGGAGCAGCGTAGGAAGCAAGTGCTTCAACAGTATAGAGAAAGGAACATAAGGGAAGTAGAACAACAGGACTCCACACAATGGAGAAACCACCGTAGCCCCAATAATTAATGCCAAATACACTCAACAAAGATTGAAGCTGACAACCCTTGGAGAAAGAAGAGGGGAGCCACAAAGACATAGTAAGGAGATCCCTGTGCATCCAGGAGCAACTCGAGAGGCACCTGAAAGTCTACCAGATAGTTGAAGAGAGAGGGAGTCTAGCGGAAGGCTCTTGACAACATACAAAGGAGTGGGATAGGAGTCACCACGGCCCACAGGCAATAGAAAGTAGCAAGAATTGGGAGAAAACAACCACCCCAACCGAGTCACTCAACAATTTCTAGAGTAAACTGGAGAGCATGAGAAAGATGGCACATAACCCCAAAAAATAGAAACTTCCCAGATTCAATGGACTAGGATCAGAGGATATCGCGCGCCATTGTAAAACTTGTGTCACCATGTGGCAGGCCAATGATAAGGATGATGAGGATAACTGGTTGAAAGCATTTCTGGCCACCCTCCATGGGATTGCCATTGACTGGTACACGGACCTACCCACCACCTCAAAGGATACTTGGAAAAACCTGGCTAAAGCATTCGAGGAGGAGTTTCGACTACTCCGGGATGATGATGAGATCGTTGCAGAAATATACAACACCAAATAGAGCAAGACGGAGATGGTAAGGTCCTACTACCACAGACTAAAAGAATTGATTGGAAAAATGGACAATAAGCCAACCGATGGGTTGAAGAAGCGATGGTCCATTGAGGGATTGCAACCATCCCTGGGGAAGAAGATGAAGGTAGTGCCTCCATCCACGATCACAGATGCATACAATAGAGCCATGGATATTGAAAGCGAGAACAAGACATCGAAGGGAAAGAGGCGTACAAGTGATGAAGATAGCAGTGATCAGGGAAGCGAGGAGAAGTCACAAATGATACAAGTGCTCCGGAAGGATATGAGACGGATGATGCGGGAAATGCAAATGCAGAAGGAAGAAAGTAGGGAGGGTAGGGACCTCTAGTGCACTGAGTGCAAACTAGAGGGACACACAAAAACCAATTGTCCAAAGAAAACTTTCTGTGACATATGCCAAGTGTTGGGGCATTCCATCAAGGAATGCCCCTACAACTTGAAGACAAGGAGTGCCCAGGTACTATATACTGAAGAACAACCAACACCACCAACTAAACCCTCCATGAACACAAACTCAGATGCATCACCAGGGGGCTATAGGAATAGCTAGAGGGGGAGTAATAGCAACAACAATAATAATACCCCATGAGGATGCATCCAATATGATGCAAAAGGCAGACCGATGATACAATATCGACGATGTAATGAATGGGGCCATTTTGCATGGGACTGCCAGAGTGGTGTTGGAAAAGGAGGAGGGCTACTCTGCAAATGGTGTGGGTCAGGCAACCATGAAGATGCTGAATGTCCAAGACAGAAAGGCGTGAACATGCTGGAGGTAGTACGGTCGAAACCAGAAGTATTGGTCATTACCCGATCTCACACAAGGAAACTAACTTACCCTGAACCAAGTATAGAAAAGGAAAGACTAAAGGAGGCACAAAAGGAAGTAGAAAGGGAAATGAGTGAGGGACGGTGGAAGACAGTACCCCACAAAACCACTAGCACCATACGATCTGACTCCGAAGCTACCATAATGAACCAGCTGCTACAAACCACCGTGCTAGTCCGTGTAGCGGATCTGTTGCAAACACTACCACAACTATGGATAGCTATAAACAAAGTGGAGGAGATCATAAAGGAGGAAAAGACACCAGGCCACAAAGAGGGAATGAAAGGAAGGAACCACTCAAAGGAGACCACTGACCCTATGTTGATGACAATAGGGGTAGGCAGGACACCAGCCGTAGTAGAAATGGAGATTCTTGGTTATAGACTTACTAACACAATTGTAGATGGTGGATCTGTGGTAAACGTGCTACTTGAGGAGACATGGAAAACCTTGGGGAAGTGAATGCTCTGTCCACCTACCTTCCACCTCGTAGGAGCAGATCAAGATGGCATAAAACCACTCGGCACACTTATGGGCCACAAGGTAACCATTGGAACCCAATAATTCTTTCTGGATTTTATGGTTATATCCTTAGCAAGGAAAGGATACGATTCACTCTTGGGAAGAGGATGGCTCTCCATGGCCAAAGTGGATCACAATTGGAAGAAAAACACTCTCTCAATCGAAAGTGAAGGGAAGAAATATGTCATTGATCTAGGAAACCAAGTAGTGAGTCAAGAAGTGGCTTCAGATTCTGGGTCTGAGGAAGGCGCACCAAGGGAGGATGTTGAGATGGAACCTAATGAAGAAGGAGTCCTCCACCTTGGGAATTGCTCAGAGGATGAAACAAGTTCTATCAATGGGTTATTCCACTGGCAGATGGAAGTTTATGAAATCTTCCACCCGTGCAACGTGTTGGAGATCCTGGAGATCGAGGAAGGCAATACTTACCCACCACAATTTGTCGAATACCAAGAAGGGGAGGCCCAGGTAGATGGGACCCCAGCCCACCAATTCAGAGAAAATGAGATCATACAATATGTGGAACCCAAGGTACAACAAACCAACCTCGGTGAAGAAAAGGACCCAAAAGTAATACTAGTAGGGGACGATTGGGAACCCGTACTAAAAGCAATAGCATTTAAAATATTCCTTGAGTACAAAGATGTGTTCGCATGGACATATAAGGATTTGAAAGGAGTGCCTCCAGAAATATGCATACATTGCATACCATTAATACCAAGGGCTAGGCCAGTAAGGAAATGACCTTACCGCATGAACAAAAATTACGCGGCAAAGGTACAAGAGGAAATAGAAAAAATGTTAGAAGCCGGAATCATATTCCGGGTACAAACCAGTGAATGGGTCTTGCCTATTGTCATTTCGCTCAAAAAAGAGGGGAATCAGATCCACATCTGCATAGACTTTAGATGTTTAAATGTTGTGACAGTGAAAGATCCCTTTCCCATACCATTTACCGATAGTATACTAGAAGAAGTGGTGGGGCACGAAATCTATTCCTTCATGGATGGCTTTTCAGGCTACAACTAGATCAGCATAGCCGAAGAGGATAGGCTGAAAACCACCTTTATTGTGGAGGATGGAGTTTACACATATAACTGGATGCCATTCAGATTATGCAACACCCCAGCCACATTCCAGAGGATCATACTGCATATCTTCGACAAAATGGCAATTGGAAATTTTAAAGCATTTCTGGATGATTGGTCAGTGTACAACGAGAAGAAAAATCACTTGCAAATATTGGGGGAGTGGATGGAAAGGTGTCATAAAGCATGAATTACCCTCAATCCAAAGAAATGTTAGTTCCTCATCCCCCAAGGAAGATTACTTGGCCATATAGTCTGCAAAGAAGGGTTGAAGACTGACCCAGATAAGATAAGAGTCATCATGGAAATGGAAAACCCAATAGATGTTACAGGAGTAAAATCCTTCCTGGGCCACGTAGGATACTATCGACGGTTTATCAAAGGATTTGCTGAGGTCTCCCTCCCACTGGAAAAACTCACAAGGAAGGGGGAGCCATTCGTATGGCACCATGAGAAAGAAGAGGCCTTTAGGGAGCTTAAATCCAGACGTGTAAGTGCACCTATCCTGATATACCCAAACTAGGATAATAAATTTCATGTGCATGTGGATGCCTCCAACTTTGCCATTGGTGCCACCCTAGCACAGGCAAGAGCCACAGGCTTGGATCACCCTATATACTTTGCCAGCCGCCTACTATTGAGAGTAGAAAGAAACTATAGTACCATAGAATGAGAAGCCTTGGGGATGGTGTACGCAGTGCAAAAATTCCATCATTACCTCCTAGCTATGCCCTTTACCTTCTTCGTAGATCACCAGACACTCTTGTATCTAGTCAACAAACTGGTCATCCAAGGGAGAGTAAGTCGATGACTGATCTTACTGCAAGAATTTACTTTCAACATTGTGGTGTGACCCAGGAAGAGCCATGTAATGGCTGATCATCTGTCAAGAATAAAATTAGGGGAATGTGCAGAAGGGGGAGTAAATGAGGATTTTCCAGATGGCCACTTGTTCCAAATAGCAATCTTACCATCTTGGTATGAAAAGCTCAGACAATACCTCGCCAGCGCAATGTTCCCAAAGGAGATGCCCAAAAGTGAAAGAACGAAGCAAGCACTAAAAAGCACAACGTTCCAACTGATCCATGACCTTTTGTATAAAATGGGCCCTGATGGGGTACTACAAAGGTGTGTCTTAGAGGAAGAAGTTTTGGGGGTTCTTAGGGAATCACATGAAGGGCTAGCCGGAGGGCATATGGGCCCAGATGCGACCGCAAGAAAAATATTACTAGCAGGGTTATGGTGGCCTACACTTTATGTAGATACACGGGAATGGGTGTCAAGTTGTGATACTTGCCAAAGGGTGGGTAAGCCACTCAAATGAGACTTTATGCCTCTTTTTCCATCCCAACCACATGAGTTGTTTGAGAGATGGGGGTTAGATTTTGTAGGACCACTCAGGATAAGAAAAGCACACAGATGTCGGTACATAATCGTAGCTACAGAATACCTTACAAAATGGGTTGAGGCTAGAGCTCTCCTAGACAATACGACACTCATTACAACCAAGTTCCTATATGAAAAGATTGTAACTCAATTTGGAATACCTATACAAGTCACCAGTGATAGAGGTGTACATTTTGTGAACTAGGTGATACACACTATGACAATAGAATTCAGAATTTTTCACACACTGTCAGGTCCATACTACCCAAGGGTGAATGGACAAGCAAAGTCAACAAACAAAGTATTGGTGTCCATTCTATACAAGACTTGTGGAGTAGAATGAGAGGCTTGGGAGGAAAGGTTGGGTGTGGTGCTATGGGCCTATCATACTTCTTACAAAGCCACTACTAGACATACCCCATTCCAACTCATGTATGGACAGGAAGCTGTGATGCCAGTAGAGTACACTGTACCAAGTTTGAGAATAGCGGTCCAGAACCGGTTGGGGGATGAGGAGAGCTTAAGGGAGTGGTTGAATACATTACTTCAAAAGGAGGAATGTAGAACAATAGCACAATGGGCCACAAAAGTATCCCAAAGAAGGAGGAAGTTCTGGCATGACAAACACTTGAGACAAATGAAATTCTCACCGGGACAATTGGTGCTCAAATACGATGGCTGGAATGAACTCTGACCTAGGAAGTTTAGGGTATGATGGTTAGGACCCTATAAAATAGAGGAAGTAGGGGCAAACAGAGCTATAAAATTATCTACCCTAGATGGCGATCCGATCAAAACCTAGTAAATGGCTCAAAACTCAAAATCTACAAGGAGAGAGAAACTGTTGCAATGAATATATTGGGGTATGCCTCGATAGAACGTGGGACTAAGGAAGATGAGAAGGGGTACAAGGGAAAATTAAATACAGAGAGAACCAAAATAAAAATATTTTGCATGAAAAAAAAGACCATAGAAAAATAAAGACCAAAGCAAATATTAAGAGTCTAATATGGGGCCAGCAAAATAAAGGAGGGAGTGGTTCACAAAAAATTAAATGGAGGATAAAAAGCACCTGACATAAAAAGGGGAAAGAAGTGGCACAAAGGCACATAGATTTTTGCGAAGGTAACAAAGAAGTGTGGAGGAGCATCTAGGGCGTACGCATAGAGCAGTTGGCACGAAGGCACAAAAACCCCCATGAAGGCATGCACCACATACACACTACGAAGCACGTACCCGTACGCACTCCGCAACATGTACGCACTCCATAGCACATACGCACTCCACAACACATATGCACCATGCAGCACATAAGCATGACCAAAGGAAGACACGCCAGGCATGGGGAGGGGTGGAGCGTACACAGAGCCGTGCAGGGGAGACGCGACGTACACAGAGGGCACAAGGATGGAGGTGTCACAAAGAGGGAAGGCGTAGGCACACCTGAGCATAGTGGCATGAAGGGGACACAAGGAGGTGATGGCGAAAGTCAGGAAGGGAGTGCAGGGAGTGTATGCAAGGAAGGGAGCGCATGGAGTGTACATAGTGCAAGGAGTGTATGCAATACCACAAGCACACGCAGCGGCCAAGGCATACATAGCACATGCAGCAGCCAAGGTTGTGGCGTATGCCTTAGCCATAGCAAGCACAGGGACTACGCCATACACAGCCGCAATGCAAGTAGGGACGAGGTAAATCGATCACACCAGCCCTGCAGTATAAGAACTCAAAGCCACCAAAGGGGCCATCACTACAGTTGCACAGTGAGGGAGAAGTGTATGCCAACAAGACACAAGATGGTGAAAGGGAGTCATAGCAACCCTAGAATGGGTAGTTATGACATAAACTACAAGGCCAGTATCTCTAACAAGCAACCAATGGCCATGCCGGGAACCAACAAGAAAAGCCAGGATAGGGCAGCAGAACAGGTAAACGTGGAGAATATTACGTTTGAAGGAGTTCTTGGAGGTGAGTGCAGGAGGTGGTGGGAAAGCAATGAGGAGGACCACCCTCTAAAGAATTCATTGAAGAAAGTAGAGGTTGATAAAATCATTTTTATGCCCATCTTCAATCAAAAAGAATTTGAGCCTATATTGCGCGCTATGGTCCATGGATATGAGCAGGACAAGCATAGATCAGTAATTGATTATTTGGGATAGATGATGGTCATCTCTTATGCACCCAAGGAATTCAGCAAGGTTTTCAGAATTCCAAGTAGCGGAGATTCAGCTATGAAACCCTCAGCAAGAATGTCTACAGAAGAAAAGAAGCAGCTGCTGGAACACATCTGTGGTAATACACTCACAGAAGAGAAATGGGACTGTTTATGGTAGAATAGCAATAGAAGGGGCCTAAAGAAATCTTACCTCACCTCACCAAAGTGGAGATGTGTCATGGATATCCTAAAGAGTAAGCTAATAGCAATAAGTCGAGCATCCGATGTTGCAATATGGATGCTACACCTCATGTATAGACTGAGCAATGGAAAAATATACAACTGGGGCCGAGTCCTTTCCAACCAGGTAAAGGAAGCCATGCTCCTTAAACATAAAACCCTCTACGTACCCCATCACCTCATTTCCCTCTTCTTGGAAGCATTGAGAACCTAGGTGACACTGGAAAATAGAGGAGGGTTTGTGGCCTCAAGTTAGGTGGAGCCCTACAAGCCAGCCATGTATTATTGGCTACACCTGGACACTTTTATAGTAGTAGCCACAGAGACAACACCGAGAAAGAAACCAAGGCAAGAACTGGCAGGGAGCATGGAAGAAGGATGAGAGGAAGATAACAACTTTGACGAAGAGGTAGAGAAGGGGGAAGAGGAAACATATATATCATCTTCATCGGATGAAGACGAAGGGGAATTCTATATGGAGCAAAGCCACACTATGCATGGACCAGAAGGTGATAAGGAGGACAGGATAGGGCCATTGGAACCAAAAGGCATGGAACAAGAAGGAGGGCACATAGGAGGTCTGCGACAGGTGGAGACAAAATGCCGTATGGGGGGCATACCAATCGTACTAGAATGGGGAGTAAGGAAAAGGGTACTTTTCAAACCAGTACGAATTCCCACCATGACACAATTGGTACCTGGGGTTGCAGGGACCCCATCCCAGTTAATAGACTTGAGGAGAAATAGTATAAGGCAACTCATGCAAATAGACTCAATTCAGTTTCAAGTTTATGTATTAAGAGTGCTTATGACATGATCACAGATAATGTAAAGATTGATATATGTGAGTGGTTGAAGGATGAGTTAATTGACAACCTAGGCACGATTAAGAAGGATAAGAAAGGAACTTTTAGGTTTGGAAATCTGCTAGTATGTTTGATGCTACATATAACCAAAAAAGTTCCCGCTATAGGCTACAAAGAACTTGGATTTGATATACCGGTAGGTAAATAGCTAACAGAACTATTCAACAATATGGGAGAAGATAAGGAAAACAATATCCATGATTACTTTCAAGCACTTAAGACCAAAATGAAGAAGAGAATCAGATTATCACAAAAGATTGTTGACAAATATAAGGATGAAATATGTTTTGTAATCAAAAGGATGAAATTTGGATGGAAGCAGTCATCCCAAGAACAATCTGGGTAACAGAGATGAGCTATGAGATAGATGATCATATAATTGAGACTTATGCTAAAGCACTTCTGGAAGCACCAAACGAACCAAAGGAAGAAGTATTTGGTAGTGCTAAGACTATAGAAAAACAAATACAATCTAAGAAGAGAGTGAAAAAGGTTGAGGCATTTGTGAGAAGAGGCTTTAGATAGGCAAAGGCTATTAAATAAGATGTGTTAAAGCAAACTGGTATCATTGAGGATGAGCTAGGAACTCTACAGCCTGAGACTCATCTATCACTGGTAGGCACTTCTTCGGAGAGTGACATGCCTGCAACTTTCAAAAGAATTGTAAGGAAAAGAGATCCCTCACCGGCAACCACACCCTCACCTAGGAGGACAAGACAGAAACAACAAGCAGTGAGATCTCTGGTTAAGAAGACTACACCAAAGAAGAAACTGACACCCAAGAAGAAAAAGAGAACAAAACAAAACTTGGCTCCTCTTGACATACTATTGAATGAAATTACAAAGGAAGGGAAACTGAAGAATATAGAGAAATTTTATAACACTTTGACTGCAGATGAAAAAGAACAAGTAGAAAACAGTGTTATATTGAATATGGACATGTATAAGAAATTTTTGATGGAAGTTGTAGATGAAGTACTAGATGAACTATTCAAAAGACTGGAAGCAAGGAGACAAGCAGTAATAGAACTTGACAAGAAAATCAAAATAGAAAAGCTACTTGCTATGTACCCAGTGAACTCACCTAAAGAAATTGATGATTTAATTGGTGAAGCCAACTAGCCAGTATTATCTACTGCTCACCGGCACATTGCATTAATGGTTGGAAGAGTCAATGAGGTGACTGAAGAAATAGAAAATGGATGGGATATATTCCTAGTTGAAAAAGAAAAACAAGAAGAATACAGGAACCCCAAACCAATAAAGGTATATTAGAAAGAAAGAGACAAAGGAAAAGGAAAGGTTGGTGGACCTTCGAGTATCAAAGTAAAAGACAACTTACCCCCACCTCCTTTTACATCACTGGTAACAACAACTATAGAAGATCAACCGGTAGTTGAAAGTATGGATGTAGAGGATGTCAATCCTAATCCTGAAGTCTTATACACAATCGATGTTGATACACAAAAGATCAACATTGTGGTAGACAAAGATACAACTGGTAAGACTTAAATGCCTAGTGAGCCACCGATAGCTGAGCAAACTGATAAAACATAAGAGAAACCGACAGATGACAAAGAACAACAGACTGAGACAGTGCAACAAGAAGAGCAACAGCAACAGGAACAGGCTCCAAAATAGGTACAAGAACAGGTTCATGAGGAGACAGTGCAACCAACAACTGGAGAAGTACACAAACCATTGCTTAAAGAAATGCAAACACAAACAGACCTACCAGAGGTCACAACAATCTTGGTTACTTCTTCCACTAGAGGAATTTAGAATGTTGGTTCCTCCTCACCAGGCCACAAATCAACAAATGTAACTGAAGTACTTTTGGATTCAATCAAAAGGATAACAGATTGTTGTTCATAGGCTTATAAAGCTATGGATGACACAATCCCAATTTTGAAGGTAATTGCTCCTAACTGTAATATAGACAATAAAGATTCTTTAGGACAACTTGATACTTTGTGTAAATACATCACTGAGAACATTGAGAAAATAAAGGAAGAGACATTGAAGGACAAGGTAGAAATTGTAAAGCAAAAATTCTTTGAAGATCAGATAAAGAAGTGTACTGGGGAATTTGACACACTTCTACCAGAACTGTGCAACTTATTAAAGGAACACAAAACTCTGTTCAAAGACACTTGCAAGACAAACTTTTTGACAGTAGACATAGATAAGAAAATAAGCAAGGTACAGGATGAAATCAATAAACTTGTTGATAATTTTATTAACTCACCTGATACATTATCAGTTTTTGAGAAAAGGATAACAAATTTTCAGGAAGAGTTACTTAAATTAGAAAGAGAAAAGGAGAGAATAGTGAATAAGGCAAAGCATTTGAGATTAAAACTAAGTCCAAGATTGGACTATATAGCATCATTGCGGAAGGAAATATCTGAGGCACTGATATAGGGATAGAAAACACTGGCAGATCATATGCAGCACCTCACTAGTATAGTTAAAAGAATAGAGACAACAATAAGAGACAATAAAAAGTTTATGGAGAGTATAAAATTGATTTTGGTGGATCTATTTCAAATTGTAACTACCCAGTTACAAGGTTGAAACTACAAACTCTACTGACATCTTGACAATCTTTTTCATTGATGCCAAAGGGGGAGTAGTGGTATGAGAAAATTCAATATCACAGGAATCATATGCTCAGGGGGAGCACACATTTTTTGTAACATTTTTTACTTCACATTTTTGGATACATTTTTGAAATTTCTCATGAGTGTTGCCATCAATGCCAAAGGGGGAGATTGTTGGCATAGGCACACTCCAATGAGACATTGTATGTGATTGAAGGTTTTGTCATTGATGGCAACCTTACAATCATATGGCACCGGCAAGGCATTACACCGATAGTTCACCGACATCAACAGATCACACTCTACACCAACACTCAGACCACCGACACCGACACAGAGAAAGGAAGCATACCAGCACAGAGGCTGACAGGATTTTTGTTATATTATATTTTATTTATTATTGTAAAAACTTTGTAAGCTGACTTGGCAAGTTGTAAGATGACTCTTATAAATAAGAGAGATCATTGTAGACATTTTGTAAGTGATGGAAGTGAAGAAAAAGAAGATATTAGGGAGACCTATTATGCGAAATATAGGTTAAAGGTTTTATGTAAAGAATAGAGCAGAAACCGATACTGGATCAGGCATTATAGATGCTATTGTAAAGCAGTACAAGATATTGGATTTGTATAATACATATTGTAAGTCAGTGAGACTTCTCATTGAGCAGTGAGCTCTAGGCAATTGGCCTTCCTGCATGTGCACGCCCCGTTTGTAAGTAATATTCTCTTATTGGCTAGTAAGTGGATATTGTGGGTCACAAATCCCACCGAGGTTTTTCCCACACCGAGTTTCCTCGTTAAATCCTTGTTCATGGTGTGCTTTTCATGTGGATGTTTTTAATTCTTTTTATTACATTATTTCTTGCATACCGGTACACCGTTATAATACATTCTGCATGTTTTAAGTTGAGAAATTCTAGTTACCGGTTAGATACTGATTCACCCCCCCCTCTTAGTATCTATGGGATTCCTAACAAACTGACCCTTTGGAAAGTGTGGAGGTAGGGAATACATAAGAAGAAATGAACCTGGAAGAGCCAACAGGAGACAAAGGGAAGGGGACTGAGGAAACAGACATGGAGACTGAAATAGACAACCTACTTGCTAGATTCCAGATGGACATAGAGGTTCCACCTCCTTCACCATCACTGGGCCTTGACCAGCAGGAGGAGAGCCTGAGGATTGAAGAAACTAGGAAAGGGCACAACATGTCCTCACAAGTAGAGGGGATCAGAGGGTGGGAAGCTATTGCACAACATTTTCTGTCAGAGTTGGAAGTAATGAGGATAGCCACGGAGAAGATGAGAGATCATTCTCGAAGATCCGATGTGCCTGCTATAGAAAGAGAAATAGAAGCACTACTGGCGTTTATGACAGAAGGCTACGAGAGGGAGATCTTGGAGAAAATCAAGAACCAAGGTTGGCTCGACACAGAAACTTTGGAGATGGTAGCAGACTGGGGAGTACCACATATCCTTAGTGGGCACACAGGAGGTAATTAGGAAGTAATAGGAGCCATCACTTCCATGGAACAAACCTTCCGTACTACATTCTTACAGCTCTAGGGGATGACCTGGAAAGTGAGCAAAATGGAAGGAGACCACACCTTAGCCCAGCAGTGAGAGAGTGAGTTGAAAGAAAGGATCAATGCCCTAGAGCAAGAAATGGTTCAAGAGAGAACCATGAGGCTGGAAAAGGAATGGAAGTTGGCTGCCTCTGAGAAAGACCGAATGGATGCACTCAGGCTTCTGAAAGCAACTTGGGAGAAACAACTCATTGCTAAAAGAGATCTGAAGATCCTCCAGGAGCATACCTCTATGGGAACAGGGACGTCCTCTTGTCCCTCTAAGTAGATAGTTTTGTTATTTTGTTGTTTTGTGTTTGTCTAGAAGACGAACAAGTTTTTGGGGGTGGGGGGATGATGTAAGCCGGTTAATTAGTAAATAAGGCTTTTTGGTAATGTATTAAAATAAAACAATAGTATTAAGTTATACTTACAGGGTAGTTGGTTGTCTGACAGTTGATGGCCTAACCAACCGCAAACTCTTTATATGTAAGCTTGTAGCAATTGGAGACACATTCTAGTGGAGATTAATATGATATACATCTATGTTACATGAATATATCTCGTACTGTATTGTGTGTTGTTGTTTCCATGATAGTGTTTTATTATACTCTGGTATTGTAGTTGGATCTTGGTGTTTTGTATGGTACAACTTAATCCACTTAGGCTACTAACAATTACCAATCTATTATTAAAAATATTTCTTGTTTTTTTTTCTATCCTCATTACAAACCTTGACTCATTTTACTAAGAAATATCATCATTCAGATAAAGTTGTTCTCAATCTCCATGTTGTTCTCATTGTTGAAAAAATAATTCTCATTATATTCTTATTATCATCATAATGAATTATAGAGGAGAAGATTTGTTACCCTCAAGGTGATGAACCTCAAGAAACAAACCTATCCACCGCTACCTCACTTAAATTGGCGCTAAGAGTGAGCTAGGGGATAAAAGTGAAAGATTAAGCTATTAGACTATACACGAGGCTCCCATGAAACTTTTGTGAGTCTATGTGCTTAGGATGAGTGTACAGAACTAGGACACTAGTGTGATGTGTTGTCGTATTGTACAAACAAAACATAGAAGTTGTACAGAAGTGATAGATGCAATTATATAACGAAGTAAATATGAATAGAAACAAACTAAGCTTGTAATATGAAATACAAAATTCTAAAAATAAGTAAAAGAGTGAGGGAAACTCACAACTGGTCCACGGTTGAAGCCTCCCACAAAATGATAACTTTCTCAACACTACAAACCTGCACACAAATGAGAAGAAAATTTTGGGGGTTGTGTTTAGAGGCTTGCCTTAGTCAAACCCTCTTTTTGGTGTTTCCACCTCCACAAACAACCTAGATAGATATATTGATCAAAAGATAAATATCTAGAATGATAAAATGATCAAATAGATAGGGGATGTGATAAATCCCAAGATGCTCAAAGATGAGATAGATAAAATGATATAAAGATAGTACCAAAGAGGCTTGAGAAAGCCAAGAGAGTTGCAAAAGGTTATTGTGAGAGCTTGAGAGTGTTGTAGCAAACTAGAGATTACTATAGAAAGTGAGTGAGAGAGAGAGAGAGAGAGAGAGAGAGAGAGAGAGAGAGAGAGAGAGAGAGAGAGAGAGAGAGAGAGAGAGAGTTGTGAGAGCCAAGAGAACCAGAGAGATTGTACAAAGGAAACAAGAGAGCTTGAAGGAGCAACAGAGAGCGCTTAGAGAAGCTAGAGAGCTTGAAAGAAGAGAAAATATGGATTTAAAATGAAAGAATGGGATGCAAAGAAGAGGCCAACAAGTTGTTTAGAATATTCTGAGCCGTTTCTATCGACAAAGATAGGTGACAAGTGTTGAAATGCACAAAGATGACATTTGAACGTTAAGATGTTGTGGGAATAATGCGTGACACAATAACATCCACGTGACACATTAGTGTCCAAACAAATCGCACTAAAAAATGATGAGCAACAATAGAAACATGCGGGTAACATGAAACAAAAGCTGAAAGATAGTTGTTGAAAGGTGTCTTGAGCATCCTGAGAGGGAAAAAGCTAATGCAAGGGATGAAATGAGCCTACTCAAATGCTAGGGGAATGGACATTAAAGTGGTTGCAAAAGTGTAATTGGAATTACAAATGGGTATGCAATTTTCAACTCTACATTATGCCCCCACTTTAGCAGGCTTATGAATCAACATGAAAATGCATACTAAAGGAAATCTACTAAACATAAAATAACATGATGATGCCAAAAGGATACTATAAAGGAAGTAGATAAATCTTTGAGCCAAGGAATCATACCCCCAAGTTGAAGACCTACAAAACAAATGCATTAGATAGAAAAATCTGCACAAGACAAGGTTAGAAAGTGAAAAATTCCCAAGATGATGGGGTTAGATCATGATAAACATATCGATATACAAATAAGAACATGGATAGAACACACATGAAAACACATAAAAAGAAAACTAAAAGTTTGAAGTCAGCAATGTGAAAGAGACCTCGGTGTAAAAGATTGTCTCAATACTATGTGTCATCCCCAAAATACAAGATACCACATAGAGGAATTGTAAAAAGGAGAGAAGAATGAAGGGATCAATTGCCTTAAGGAAGAATGCATCCAAAATTCAAAGAATAAATCGATGTCGAAGAGATGGTACATGACCTAGACACTAGCTTACTTTGTAGTTAGCAATCATGCAGATGATAATAATTAAAAAGATAGATCACAACCTAGCAAGTTGTGTTATGCTAGGTGATCAAACATCAGTAGCACCAACCTCACTATGAAGGAAAGCTACTACCAAAAGATAAGTAGAAACAACCTTTCTATGAAGGAAAGCCACTATTGATAGAGATAAACATAAGCTATACAGGACCAACCTCGTTAGGGAGGGAGGACACCATAGATAAGATCAATTTTGATAAGAGCCACAAAGGGAAAAGATAGATACTTGCCACATTGGGTGACAAAAAGATAGTCACTGCAGTGGGCAAGAGACAAACATGCACCTCTGTGGGAGAAAAAGAGATATGATAAGAATGCATAAATAAATAGAATGTTTAAAAGAACAGGATAGATGTAAACCTCAATGTCACTTGTTGTGCAAAGAAGAAGAAGGTGCATCAATAGATGAAGAATTAATGACACATGATTGATGAAGTTGTATCTTGTTCGTCAAGGCTACATTCACTTGTGGAATGGCCAAGCACTTTATGGTATGCACAGAAAGAATTTTTTTCTTTATCATCCTTATGAAACTTCTTATGTGTAGGAAGAGGAATAGTAATCAAGTGGTCTTTAGGAATCCACAACAAAATAAGCTCTTGATCAGATAAAGGATCAGGAGCAAGAAGCAAGCCTTTCTATTGGGGAGAAGAGTTTGATTACTCACAAGAAGAAGAAGACATAGGAACATTAGACAATGGAGGGGATGAAGATAAAGGAGAAGATTTGTAACCTAAACCCGTTGTAACAGAGCATTGTTTTGATTCCAAAGGGACCTTAACTCCTTGACCCATGCACCCAATACCATTTTCTTTGTATCCATACTTGGAAGAAATATTGAATCTTGGACCATAACATGATTACAACTCCTCCAAAGGGGGAGGATCACCTTTAATGGTATAGCCAATGGTGTTCACATGATCATGCGATACAAAAGAATAATCATCTTTGGTAGCGGGTATAAATGATATTTTTAGAATGTTAAGGTGGATAGGGTTGGCTTTATATTCTCCAATGAAGGATCTTGTAAAGTCTAAGGAGCTCAAATTGTCACTAAGAAATGCATTTGATTGAGATGAAGGAGATGGAGTAGGAGTAGACTTAGGACTTTCTCCTTTAGGAGGATCTTCTTTAGGGACAACCCTGTCATGGATTTCCTCTTTAGGAGGGTCCATGTGAATAGTTTTCGGTATATTAGAATATAAATATGGAATATAGTTCTCAAAAGTAGGTGTAACCGAGGAATGACCAACTGCTACAATTTGACATAAGTGCATAACTTCAGGATCAACCTTGATTTTAACTACCTTATTGTTTACAAAAAACTTAATAGAACCATGAGGGGTAGAACTAACCACTCCTAAAGCACAAATCCAAGGTCTACCCAAGAGAATATTATATGATAAAGGTCATGGCATAACATGTAGCAGGGTTGGAATAGTATCTGGTCCAATATTTATAGGCAAACTAACTATGCCCAAAGCAGTTTCACCAGTATTATCAAAACCACAGATGAACATAGACAATGCAGCAAGAGACTCGAAATCCACTTTGATTTTTGGAAATAGATCTAGACTACAAACATTGAGTGCTAAACCCATGTCAATGAGAATCCATCTAATGTCTACATTGTTAATATAAACAATTATCACTAATGGATCTTCTTGATTCCTTACTTCTGGAGGTGGGAGTTCATGTGGATAGAATATAATATTCAGTGAATCTGTACAAATATAATTCATCAAGGAATTTACATTCGAATTCCTAACACAATAAGGTAATGAGATCTTTTGAAGAGCTTCCTCTAGCATACCTTGATAAACCGGAGCAGTTTAAAGCAAATCCCTGAGTGACATCTTAGTGAGAGTAACACAAAGTTTCTCAATAAGATCGTAATCACTAGATTGCTTAACTAGAGACTTAGGTGCTTGAGAAATATCTGGTCGAGAAGGTGGTAATAAGTATTTGAGTGATTAATGTTTTTCTTATTTCTACCAGTGTTATAAGTGTGGGCTACCATTCTATGAGAAGGAGCCTTACATTGTGCATATGTCTTAAACAGATCCAGTGAGTCACTTTTATAAAGAATGCCATCAATAGAAATTACCTTCTTTGGATAAGGACTAGCTACAGTCACACAAATAATTGGTCTCGCAGGTCTGTCAGGGGTAGCAGAGACAACAATAAAATTTACAGACTCAGTACAACTTGTAGAAGAATTAGTTGAAGGAACTTGCTTAACATCTACTTGTGGGAGATCGGATGTGAGATGCGATTTATCATCCAGTAATGCATCATCTCTAGAAGAGAGTGCATTGGAATGAAGATAAGATAGACTAATATTAAGAAAGGTATCAATGTGACATTGTCAAGGTAGGGAGATCCAATGAAAGATAGCCCTGACTTCCAGCCTATAACACAAACACCATGAAATAACAAAGCAAAACAAGATCATTCAACACAAGATATACACTAGGAAAACCCTCAAAGGGAAAAACTAGCCTCAAAGCTCAATCCTTATATTATTTTGATGAATTACACCTGCCCTCAGGATTTACAAATGTTAGGTTGCAACCCAGGTTACCAAAATGATTCAAACAACTTAATTTCCCGATCTGGTAGATCATTCGGCTTCAACTCTGTCCTCTACTCTATCTGCTGATCTGAACCTTAGTCTGTTGATCAAGACCTCATTCTACTAGACCAAAAGACCTCAATGCCTCTAGAATATACATCTCTTCTAAATCTTATCTTTTGCATACCTCCATCGTCATAAATCAATCTCCAAACTTCCTCTTTATACTATCCATGAGCCTCAACAACCAAATCAAGTTGGTCAAAGATCCACTAGTTCATAATGAAACGTGAGAACACTAACATGTTGGTCAAATCACCAAGAACACCTCCAATAATGCTTAGAAGTTTGTACGGACCTCCAAGAACATTGGCCAGGTCCAAAACAATACTCCCATATGATCTTCAAGTCATAAAAGTGATCTACAACCCAATTCACACTCTTCCAACTCAACACAAAAAGAAAAAGCCAATCTAGTACCATATCAAAATCAATATCTCACCGGAATCAAGTCCAAATTCCATAAATCTCGAATATGTTTAGGAAGATGATCTCTAGATCCTAAATCCAAATCTACAACTCTAAATTCACAAACATGAAGAAACGCAACAATCTCCAAGCAATTCCATTGCTAACTGCTCCAACCAGATGAACTACTCAGATGCTCCTACATCAAACTCTTAGGGTTAATTGAAACATGAGTCCCATCACTTGATCTACAACATGCCATAACCAATGCTACATCAAATCTGTTTTGATGATCTATTCACAAATACTTGCAACTGCCTCAAGTTTGGCAATCTGACTACAAGTTCTATTTGCCTCTCATCGGCGATCTACCGGACAACCTTTCAACCTGCCTCAATTCGGTGATCTGTTCAAGTCCACCTATCAACTACCTCAAGTTCATGCTCTTAGGTTTGATAGTTTGTGCCTAAGATAACAAAAAATTTCAAACAACTTTATTTCCTGATCTGGTAGATCATCCAGCTTCAACTCTTTCCTCTTCTCTGTCTATTGATCTGGACCTTAGTCTGCAGGACCAAAGCACCTCCATAATATACATCTCTTCTAAATCTTATCTTTGTGGACCTCCATTGTCATAAATCAATCTCCAAACTTCCTCTTTATATTATCTGCAAGCCTCATCAACTAAATCAAATTGGCCAAAGATCCATTGGTTCATAATGAAATGTGAGAACACTAAAATGTCAATAAAATCACCAAGAACACCTCCAAGATTATTGGCTAGGTCCAAAGCAATACTCCCATATGATATGCAAGTCATAAAAATTATCTTCAACCCAATTCACACTCTGCCAACTCAACACAACAAGAACAAGCCTATCTAGAACCATACCGGAATCGATATCTCACCAGAATCAAGTCCAAATGCCATGAATCTCAAATATGTTTAAGAAAATGATATCCAAATGCTAAATCCAAATCCGCAACTCTAAATTCACAAACATGAATAAACACAACAATATCCAAGAAACTCCACTGCTAACTGCTCCAACTGGATGAACTACTCAAATGCTCCTACATCACAATGATTTCATCCTCTTGCAACAAAATATCTTCTAAGATGGAAGAATTTTTAACAAAGGGATCAAAGACATAGAGTGACATAGGCAAAGCCAAACTTCACCATCACATGTATGAAAATGAACATCACTCTAAATAAAATTGGAAATATAACTAATAAAAGAAGATAACAAATGTATTTTAAAAATAATAAAATAAATTAAAGAAGAAATGCATAAATGAGTCAATCAAAGGCTGACGTATCATTTAAAAATTGATGATATTGAATGACTAAAGGAATGATAAAGAATGCTTTAAAATTAATAATGCAGAAGAAGTGTTCACATTAGGTTCACCAAAATGTAGAGGAGGAGATTTGTTACCCTCAAGGTGATGAACCTCAAGGAACAAACCTATCCACCACTACCTCACTTAAACTAGTGCTAAGGGTGAGCCAGGGGATAAAAGTGAATAAGCTATTATACTATAAATGAGGCTCTGAGGTGACTCTATTGAGTCTCTATCCTTAGGATGAATGAGTGGAATTGGGACACCAACATGACACACTATCATCATGTACGAACAGAACATAGAAGTCACACATAAGTGATAGATGCAATTATGTAACTAAGTAAATATGAATGGCAACAAACTAAGCTTGTAATATGAGATACAAAATGCTGAAACTAAGTAAAGAAGAGTGAGGGAAACTCACAACCACCTCCCTCAAAATGATAAATTTATCACCACTACAAACCTGCACACAAATGAGAAAAGAAAATGTTGGGGGTTGTGTTAGAGGCCTGCCTTAGTCAGACCCCCTTTTTGGTGTTTCCACCTCCATGAACAACCTAGATAGATAGATAGATAGATCAAAAGATAAATAGCTAGAATGATAAAATGATCCAATAGATAGGGGATGTGATAAACCTCAAGATTCTCAAAGACAAGATGGATAGAATGATAGAAAGATATTACCAAAGGGCTTGAGAAAGACAAGAGAGTTGC
Organism: Cryptomeria japonica; assembly: GCF_030272615.1. NCBI lineage: Eukaryota > Viridiplantae > Streptophyta > Pinopsida > Cupressales > Cupressaceae > Cryptomeria > Cryptomeria japonica. The sequence continues at coordinate 726,009,760 of NC_081413.1, read as the reverse complement.
AAAAGGTTATTGTGAGATCTTGAGAGTAATGTATAAAACTAGAGACTATTGTAGCAAGCAAGTGCGCATGCGCACACGTGAGAGAGAGAGAGAGAGAGAGAGAGAGAGAGAGAGAGAGTATGGAGGAACTAGAGAGCTTGAAGGAGCAAGAGAGAGCACTTGGAGAAGCTAGAGAGCTTGAAAGAAGAGAAAAGATGGATTTAAAATGAGAGAATAGGAGTGAAAGAAGAGGTCGACGAGTCGTTTAGAAGATTCTAAGCCATTTCCACCAACCAAGATAGGTGACAAGTGTTGAAATACACAAAATTGACCTTTGAGTGTTAAGATGTCACGAGACTAACGCGTGACGCAAGAGCGTCCGTGCAAGACATTAGAGTCTAGACAAATCATGCTCAAAAATGATGAGTAGCAAGAGAAACATGTGACTAACATGAAACAAAAGCTGAAGGATGGATGTTGAAAGGTGTCTTGAGCATATTGAGAGGGAAAAGGATGATGCAAGGGCTGGAATGATCCTACTCAAATGCTAGGGGAATGGACACTAAAGTGGTTGCATTAGTGTAGGTGGAATTACAAAGGGGTATACAATTTTTAACTCTGCATCAATTGATCAATTATTTTTTAGCTTGATTAGGGACAACATCATGTTTGGTTTTGCATCATTATTCTTTCCTACTTTCTTTTTTGTGCTTATTCTTATTTGTTTGTATTTATAATAGTAACTACAATTTATCACTGGAATAACATCATGGTATTCCATATCATGGTGTTCAATGACATGCATTTGTAGGTGACATTTTCCGTTTGATCCAGTCCATGCATTGGATAGTTACCTTGGTTTTATATAACCTAGTGCATAGCATACATTGTTATATTGAAAAAAAAAATTCTCTTCACATGTTAGCATAACTAAAGAAATTAAAAATAATCAATTATTCATATATCATCATATTAAATATATTATCCTCATCACATTCACAAACATATTTCTTGTATCCATCTCTTCCTTTTTCCTTCATTTTTATCTTTCATTTTATATTTTATTCATAACTCCTCATTTGAGAGCTGACCGATGTTGTATTTTCATGGATGACCTCTCAAGGAAGTATCATCTCATGTATTTTCCACTATTTCTTTCACTTGACTAGGGCATATCATTACTTTCATTATATGTTCTAATTCATTCTTCTTATCTATTCTTTTTCTTTGAAACAATGTCACTTTGAACATCGACTCAAATATTAGGATAAGGTGACATTAACTTCCAATCCTAATCCATTTTCATGTGTCTACATGATCTTTGGAATGTGTACTTGGATGCCTAGGTTCATGAGAGAGAAAAATATTTAATATTTACCTATGTAAAATTGTAACACATTCATAGAGGTCAGTCTAGTCATTAATGCCACTTATGAAGCATATTGGAAAAATATTCCTTCTAGGCATCCATTTTAGGAGTGGAAACCACTTGGAATTCATGCATTTTGTACATGTTTACATATGTATTTTATATGTTATCCTAAGTAGAGCACCAAGTTTTGCATGTTATACATATTAGTTGTTGAAGTTGGTGATGAGTAGTGGAGCACTTGATATTAAGTAACTTTGATTAGCCATGGGTTGGGTACCCATGTGAAGGCCATGTGATCATTAATTATTTTTTACTAAGTTTACAACATTCTCAGGAGGTGGGGAATTTGGTTTTTGTAGGTCGATCTAGCCCATGTTTTGAGATACCACTATGTTATTCCCATCCTTTCTGTTCTATAAATTGGGGACGTGTTAGTAGAAGACAAGTTTTTTGCAAGTTATTAAAGTTAAAAAGTGTTGCCAAAGTTTTGAGAGAGATGATGTATTTTTGTACACTCTTTTTAAGTTTAATGCAAGCTTTAAATCTCTTTAGTGTGAATATTTTTCTTGAAAGGGTTTCTTCACATAAATTATGTCAATTTTCTTTTCCATTCTACTTTTTGTTGTCGATTTATTAAATTACTCTAATACTATATTGTGTAATCTTTCATAACAAACTATTAAGATTTGCATCATTCTATGAAAGTTAACATTGTAGTAGTTTCATCTTAATTTCCAATATTAAAAAAAAGACAAATTGTACACACAAAAATAATAATTCTTTAATCATTATTATTCTACATAAATATCTATTATATTATCCATTATTATCATTTAATTAAATAATTCCTTATTATTAAACTAATATGTGTTAAATTTGTGCCCTAGATCAGTAATCAGATTTGTGACATTTAATCATGCCCTAGTTTATTAATCAGATTTGTAACATTTGATTATGCCCTAGTTTATTAATCAAATTTGTAATTTAGTAAACTATAATCAAGTAAATTCAAGAATGAAACAAGGAACCAATAGACAAACACAAATACCCTGGGAAAACCTCCAAGGAGGAAAAACCCAGCATTAAAGACCCACAGGTTAGATTATGTATTCACTCTTATTGCAAAAATACAATACTTAGCTTGCTTTTTTGAATCTGATCTTTATGTATCAGATCTGCTCTTTTTGTATGCTTCAAGACTGCACCAAAATGCCCTATATCCTCTTGAATAAGTTCGCCCAATCTTTGGACAAGTTCGCACAATCCTTGGATAAATTCGTACAACCTTCTTTAGTGATTTTGCACCTTTTGTTTGCAGAGCTGATTCGTTGATTTCATGAATAACTGAATTGTATTTGTATTTGCAATTTAACCTTTATTTATATGGGTCTTTAACCCATATATCCTAGGTCGTCTTTAGTCCCTTTTGGCGCCAATTTGTGGCATGTTTCTTTTAGTGAGGCATGGAGGATGGGGCCGGACTTTTCTTGGGGGCACGCTACCCTTTAAGATAGGACCCAATCCTAAATGGGTTTGGATGTTGCCATAAGGCAATCTGAACCCATTTTCCCTAGTTATAAACAACACTCCCTCTTAACTAGGGAAGAAGAGAATACATAATTTGAACCTTTAGAGTTCCATCTAGTACAAAAGCATAGAATGGATCTAGCACACAAGCATAGAATTACATCTCCCACCTAGCACACAAGCATAGGATGGTTCTAGCACACAAGCATAGAAAGTGTAATACAAGTGCGTCTTTACATAATTACAAATTTCCATCTAGCACACAAGCATAGATTGGATACTTTTCATTCTTGCACACAAACAAAGAATGATCAAAACACAACAGATAGAATCACTGAGATTGGAGCTCCCTCTCAATCATGGTTTCATTTCCCACAATACCAAGTCTATCTCTAAAGTATTCGAACTTCACCCTGGATAAGGGTTTGGTAAGAATGTCTGTAACCTGATCATCTGTGCTAATGTACTTTAGTTGAATGACACCTCTTTGCACCATATCCCAAATGAAGTGATAGTGTGTTTCCACATGTTTGGACCGGTCATGGAACACAGGATTTACTGACATCTTTATACAACTTTGATTATCACAATGAATGGTGGTAGGACCAAGGAGTTTGTGAAACCACACTACTTCTCTGGATGCAACAGATGTTACAATGTACTCAAATTTTGCAGTGCTCAATGCTACGGAAGATTGCTTTCTACATGCCAAAGAGATCACTGCAGAGCCCAAGTTGAAGCAGATACCCGAAGTACTTTTCCTGATACATTCATTGTGCAATCTGTAATCTGAACTCAGCCAACACTCCTTAGAGAGGATCACAACAAGTAGCCAGTAACCATAAGTAATAAGTAATCAAATCACATAATGGTAACTCATCATGGATCCTTTTATAATATTCATCTTGCCTTGCCTGTAGAGGATGAATCCAGAACTTTATCATGACCACCTGTAAGACATGAATACAAACATAAGTATATATATGCACATCATGGACTCTTTCCATGATATCTATCATGCATATACACCATTCATTGTCTGCTAAGAATGATGAAGAGCTTCCATTTCAATCTTCTCTCAGAGAAGATTGCAGCACCAACTTTATTTGCACACAAGTATTCTCCTTAGTCTTTTCCCAGAGAAGAATGCATTACCTTTACCTCAATATTTTTCCAAAGAAGAATGTAACATCAGAAAATCATAATCTTTCATCTTGCTCACAAGCATAGAATGAAGTTACATAAACCATAGTCCTCCATTTTGCACACAAGCAAAGAATGAATAAACATAATCTTCTATCTAGTACACTTTCCATCCAACACACAAGCATAGGATGAAATTCCATCTTTTCTACCATCTTACATTGCCCACAGAGGATGGTAACAATTACTCTTCTCCCTAAGAAGATTACACTACCACCTTACATTACCCGCAGAGGGTGGTTGATGAAACACAATGCATCATTGAGGTTGAGACTCCTTCTCAATCAAGGTGGTGTTCTCCATAGCTCCAAGTCTATCTTCTAAAGTACTCAAGCTTCAAAAGACTTGGTCAGAATATTTGCAACACAAGATTATCCTACCATAAGACACTGAATTTTCAGGTATCTCTATATGACTCTGATAATAAATAATTATAAGAAACCATTCAACAAGAATTTGAAAAACCACACAATTTCCTTGATACAGTTCATGCTCCAATGAATTCAGCTTCAGCAGTACTTAGTGTGACTGAGGACTATTTGTTGTAGTCCTAAGAGATCATAGGGTATCCAAGTTACAATGAGAGATTGAAGTGACTTCCCTTATCTGAGACACTTCAGAATCTAAGTTAGCCTTCTGAGGTGATTACAGTCTTATGCTCACAATCATTTGAGATTTTCAAAATGCAACAAGATATGCTTGGCAACAACAACATGCTTCAACCTTGATCATGAATTAGCTGAGGCATCCACCAATCAACTTCTTGTCTTCAGATGGATCTACAAAATCAGACTTTGCTACATACATCCTCAATCTTTATGTTAGTTTTCATAAAGGTTTACAATCCATTATTCTAAATATCAAAAGTATACTTGACTTGGAATAATTTGGTTAGATCCTTGACATATTTCTAATCCTAGAAGACAATAAATTTAGATCCTTGCGCAAATTATTCCTTATATTCCAATGATGAGAGTACAGTTAAATCATCACATCAAAAACCAAAATACTTTAAGAAAGGAAGTTAGAACTTTACAAAACCCTAGACTTAACAAATGATTGTCAATTCTTTAATACTAAGTCTTTATTGAAGTTAGGACTCCCTCTTAATCCTTAATCAAATAAGAATCAATAAAGGAACCAAAAATCATAATAAACTGAAGATACTACTTGCTTTTCTCTTACTTTCACCTTGTACAAGGTGAATTTTTAGAAAACTTTCATCTTTAACCCTGAGAGGCTGAGATACAACCTCGTTCCCATCCGAATAACCATGCCTGAAAGGATCCTTATATACTTATAAAATAAAAAAAAGGCGTGAGATTCAAGCAAGCAAAATACATAAGCCAAATCATCTTTCAAATTGAAAAACTGAAATTGAGATTTCTTAGAAACACAATCACAAGATATAGTATGACTACATACATATGATTGATAAATATCAAGTAGAACATAATCTTCATACTTTGCTGAACAAGATCCTAATTATATTCAGCTTTGGTGGAAGTAGAAGAAATTAACGAGTAAAATGCTTACCTCAGCCTGAAGAGATCTCAATGCTAATCATAGAAGGAGACCACTGACTTGTTCATCTTTCACTCTTCCTACATATGCTATTTACAACAATACATTCTAACTTCTACTATGTAGGAAAGAGCATCATCATAACCAATTAACTGAAAGCAACTTGTCATGCAGTTATTTTAACAGATAACTAACACATAATAAAACTGCATTTGTCACAACATTTAATGACATGAGCTTGAATGCAACAAGGATGATATAAGGATGGTAACTCGGGATAACACAGGCCCAAACTTGCTTGTAGACCTACAAGGATAAACACCTATCATAGGGAACCTCAAAACATGATTGGCCCAACACAGGTTAATTCAAAGAGAATATTATTTTCTTTTCACACAACCCAACATGGGTTTTACAAAACTAAGTAAGCACAAACCCATAAGAAGCAAATATTGATAATGAAACCCTTATTATTACAACTTGACAAATAAACCCCATATAAACTGTAGTCACATAAATCTGTCCATTTTAATTAAATGAATATTTGCTATTTATTTGATTAAAAATCCACTAGCCATCAGTTAATTAAATTAATATTTAATTAATTCATCTTCAAACATTCTCCTATTAATTAAATAAATTATTCAATTTATTTTAATTAATTCATGCAACCAAATTCACACTCAATTAAATGAATAAATACTATTTATTCAATTTAATCTTCTTTCCTCTTTTAAATAAATTAAATAAAACATTTATTTAAATCATTATTCCCCCCCCACTTGCATTTTCCTACAAATGCAAGTTGCAACCACAAGTTGAAATAAATTAATTTTATTTTAATTAAAATCCTAGTTTCCCTCACCCACCAAACCCACTTGCAATCCTAACCCCCTTCTAGATTCTTCTAAACCCTTCCTAATTAACCTAATCCATCCCCTAATTATTGTCACATTCCTAAGCAACTTGGAGTCACTTCTCAAAGACTTCAAAGTCTTTGAAAAACATTTAATGCTTTGTGTGTTCAACAATTTAACCTCTAAAGTCTTCTAAACCACTTATGGTTAACACCTAACTCAACCCTCATATGACTCATCTATCTCAAGCATTTATTGCTTTGACCATGGTTATCCCTTTTACCTTTGCACAAGAATTTATCCATTGGATAAAAGCTTTATTCTTTAAATAAAGAATTTATTCACTCAACCCAACCTTGACCTTAACTCCCAAGTTAACTCTCAGGTCATTGCAAGCATTTAATGCTTATTCCCTCTCCTCTCAACTTGTCTCACATTGACACTTGTCATCTTGGGATTGGGTTGAAAGCCATCACATGGATTGAATATCATTCAATCCTGACCCTTGTTGAGATTACTCAATCCCAACCATCCATTGCTCCATTTTTCTTATAAATAGAGCACATTTCTTCATAAACCAAATCTTGAAAACTTGTATGCATTTAATCTATAGTGAATTTTAGAGAGAGTATTTAGTATAAAATACATATATTGTCATTTTGGACTAAAAAGAAATCTTTGTTCATTTCATAATATGTCTAATTAGCTTATTTTACACTTGCATAACATAAGTCATAATCATCTACAATCTTGAATCTTCATAAGCATCCATAGTGCAAAAAGCTGCTAAGAGCTACACTAATTTGGAACTTGGAGAGGAGAGGAACAAAGGAGAAGGAGCTAAGAGCATGTTAGAAGGCATTTGGAGATGTCTTGTGGTATTTACTTCCATAGTTAAATCCTTTATCATGTTTTTAGGGTCTCTTTTGATATGCCTGCTTAGATTAGTTTTTGGTTGATTAACACTAACAGTTTCTTGTGTTTTTGTGTGTTATATGACCACAGGCCTTTAATCTAACATTGTGTGTATTTTGCAGAGCATCACTTGGTGAACCCGATGTGAATCCAACACCCAACAACATTTTTTGTTTTCAAAACTAACTTTTGACTGTTTACCTTGACACACAGGTCACGCTTTAGCGCTATTGTTTTTGGTATTCTAGCGCTTTTGTTCTTACAATAGCGTTATTGTCCAAGAATTAGCGCTTTTGTTAGTAGTATGGCACTTTTGTTCATTAGTTAGCACTTTTGTTTTTTGTATTAGCGCTTTTGTATTGTTGTAAAAATCTTTTCTTTTAGCGCTTTTGTCTATATTATAGCGTGTTTGTGTTAAGTAGCGCTTCTGTTTTCACATAGAGTAGCGCTATTGTAACATAACGTTGTTAAAAAGGCCATGTAACCGACAAAATAAATTTTCTTAGGCTTATAGAAGCCCACCATATGGTCGCATTTTACTAACTATTTGCTTCATGTGCAGGTTTCAAACTAACCCCGTTTGTTACTTAAAATCAAAAACTTTCATTTAGTGCTCTAAAATTCACAAAAACAAATTTGCTTTCATTGCAAGTTAGGGATACACTTTATTTTGGTGCTTAAAACAAGACAAGACAAATTTTATTTCTTGCATCAAACTAAAATTCACAATCAACACTTCATTTTGTGCAAGTTAAAAAGAATCCCAAATTTGTCAAAGTTATTCTCAAAACGATTTACTTCATGCAAATGTGTTTTTAATTAAGTTGACCAGGATTTTAAAATTCTAGTTTACTCAAACATATTTCCTTTGAAGTTAAAAAGAACATCATGATTGTTCCAAATTAGATAGAAAATCATTGCAATGACAAGTTAAAAAGGAACAAGTGTATTTCGTGTTTGGTACACTTGTGCAAAAGAGTTTGTTGAGTGGTCCTACTTCTAACACACACTATCCTCTCCCTTTGCTTTCATGGTCCTAGGTGCAAGAGAAAAGTGTTAGTAACACTCAAGTTTTATCTTTTTAAGAGAGGCCTGCCAAGAGACACATCACTCTTCAGAATGACCTCGCGTGGTAAATCCTTCGAGCCACTATAGAAATCAGGTGAGAGCGAAAGTTGTAGCCTTAGGTATAGTTGTTCCTATAGTGTAACTTGCCGAAAGGACAAATGGGACCCACCACAAGTTACAAGGCTCTTAAGTGAGTAACTACAGAATGAACTTATGTCCAAAAACATCAAAAATTACTAAACACTTTTAAATAGTAGCCCACCCGTTCTATTGATTGAGGATATTTGTGATAAATTCAGTGCAAGAGCATAGATGGTTTTGCTCCCAAGATACTCACCATACATATTTTCTTGAGTAGAAACATAGCTATTTGAAAAGTCACTTGTGGCTTGATGAAAGTGGTGACTCCCCCATGATAGGGATCATCTATTTGTTGTGCTCACGCAAGACTTAGTATATCACATCCTTACCTGCCACGACATGATTCATAAGGTATGTAGTACCAAAGTCGAAGAAATATCAAGATGTGGGCTGAAATTATCGCAACTCGCTATTTGACCTTAGGGATAAAGAGTGTTTGAAGTGTTTTTGTTTGAGTCAAGACCAGTACAAATTGAGCCGACTTCAGGCTTTGGAAAAACACCTAAAATACATTTGAAGGAAAGGGTCATAAAAAGTTCAAAGGATTGGGTTGATCTAGACCCACACCTACTTGTGCCTTTTGAGGCAACATTCTTGTGTTTGTGTGCTTGCTTTGTTTTCTTGTTAAAGAAACATCAAAAATGAGTTCCAAAAACAAGTATTCATCCAAACATAAACATTTTCAGAAACCAACTAAGATTAAAAAGAAATTGAAAGAGTATCAAATTATATGACCATTCTTCACATCTTGAGAAAGAAGAATCTTCATCAACATGTCAACTTGAAAAGAAGACCATTGAGCTCAAAGGCTTTAATCAAAAGGAGGAAATTCTTCTATCTTAATAGATAAATCTTTGTCTCTCATAGGGCCTTCTTACGCCATATACTTCTTTATCTTCAAGGGAAATCAAACGAATTTGATCAAGAATCATTGAACCGCAGAGCTTTTATGCAATACAGAGCTTTGAGTTATCACAAAAACAAAGGAGGTAAGATCAATCCTTCCTTCTTTCCCAACGTTTGTATCACCTATAACTCAGCTAGGGTAGAACCACCAACCCCTGAGCAAGAAGAGGAAGAGTTTGTTCCTTTTGTAACACAAAGTTTCTATTGAAGTTAAATAGTTCATCCATTATCCCATTCACACATCATCAATACATTTCAACTCTCAAAACATAAGGAGGTTTTTATCCTAAGTTCTCTTTAGATATTGCTTGAATCAAACACAATACATCACTTTTTAGAGTGTCTCTACATCTAGGATAAGCTCATCCTAAAGAGACATTTCTACACAGGTTAAAACTAGTCTATGAGTGAATCCTCTCATTACTAGGTAGTTGAGTCTGTAACACATCTTAGATCTCTCTAAACCTTATCACATCAAACTTTTTCAATCAAACACAACAAGCAATTCAAGAAAGAACTTTGGTAGCATCTACCTTTAGTGCTAGGGATCCGTATGCAAAGCACTTCACCAAACATCAATCTTTCATTCCATCACCAACTCATCATCATTTTCATAAAACTTCAACAAAAACTTGTAAACAAAATGGCTCATACCAAATCACGATCTAGACAACCAAAAATTGAAGACGAAGAGGAGAAAAATATCAATGAGTTCCAAGAAACCCTTGGAGGAAATATAAATGATGAAAATCTAGACACTCCTACTCTAGCAGCAATAGAAAGGGCACAACACAACCCTCTCTTTAATATACTTTTTGATGAAATACTCAAGAGCAATGTTGATGCTCACTTTTTAAGACTTGCTCAAGAAGGGGCTAAACTAACCTCTGACTTTGATGTAGCACAACTAAGACAAGCATCAAAATGCCAAAGTAATAATGAGGATGAAAGAGGTCGAGAACACATTAGATACAACCTTCATCAAGGTAACCCTCCTCCTCCTCCTCCTCCTCCTCCTCCAAATGAAATAGACATGTTGCGGCAACAAGTCAAAAATCTCACCCAACAACTTCATAGTGGTGTAAAAACAAATCAATTTTCACTTAATGACATTTGTCCTTATCCCTTTGATAGGAATCTACATATGCCATCTTTTCTACGAGGGTTTGAAACACCCAAGTTTGAAAATTATAGAGGAAAAGGAGATCCTCGTGATCGTGTTCGAGAATTCCATTCAGCTTACCTCGAAGTGGCATACGAGGATACTTACCTAATGTGACTTTTTCCCCAATTCTTGGGAGGAACAACCACATCATGGTTTTCCCGATTACTAGGTGGCATTAGGACCTTCGAAGAGTTAGTCAAGAAATTCCCAGCACATTACTCCTACAACATTGAACATGATATCACAATGGCTGATCTATGTAACACTAAACAAAAACCAAGTGAGTTATTTTCAGTCTTTCTGCAACAATGGCGTCAAATGTCTAGCAGGCGTTCTATTCAGTTACCTGAACAAGAACTAGTGGAAATATTTATTTCCAACTTAAATGATGAAACGGAATTTCACCTAGACATAAAAGACACAAACTCTTTCAATGACATGATCACAAAAGGCTTAAAATGTGAGCGGGCTCTCATCAAAAAAGGGCTTATCAAGATATATAATGAGCCAAAAGATGGCCCTCGCCCATGCTTCAATAGTGACAAGCCTAACTTCTGGAACAAAAACAAAAATGTCATCAATGACGGAGTTATGGATGCAAGAACTATCAAAAGTGCATAACCTGTGGTCCAATTTGCAGGACAAAACCCCCCACCCAAGAATAACATAGTTGCTCCTCCAAATCAAGGACGCAATATCCCTCAAGAGGAACCCAGACAATGTCAACAAAATTTTAAACTAAAACGAACATACACTCCCTTAGGGGAACCCATTGAAACAGTGTTACATCAGTTGGTTTCTCAAAATCTAGTGACCTTGCCCAAAACATCAAATTACGAACCTCAAATCAAACCTTCATGGTGGAGGGATACTAAGCATTGTGACTTCCATCAAGGGAAAGGGCATAAGACAAGCAATTGTCACAGATTGAAAGATCTTATTCAGGATCTTATTGATCGAGGTGAAATCAAAATTGAAGGACATGACCCAAAAACAACAAACAATGGTCATCTCATGTTTAAGAATCCACTTCCATCACAAGATCAAAGGGGTCCTTCCACTTCAGGGAGAAACAAAGATACCACCAATTATACGCAAGCCGCATATAATTACACTACGAATCACCTACATGATGCTAGTGAACAAATTGCCACTATAACCATCAAAAATCCCAGCTCCACTTGCAATGTTGTTACATGTCATGGCAAGATTACCATAAAAGAAGCTCCACAAGGCACCCTATCTATCCCAAAGCAGTATAACCTTTGAGAACAATTAGACAAAACACCCACATTGATATCTATCTTAGAGCTATTGCGCCTATCTCCATCCCATAAAATAATCTTGGACCAAACTCTCCAACAAGCGTCAGTCCTTGAAAACCTAAATACAGATCAGTTCCAAGCCATGGTTGGAAATCTAAGGTCATCACCTTGTCTCACTTTTTCTGAAAGTGACAACTCCTCCTTCCAGCAACCTCATAATGCCTCACTCCATATTGAAGGGTTTATCAACCAACATAGGATCAAGCTAGTCTTCATTGATAATGGAGCAGGCCTGAATATCTATACTCTACAATTAGTCACAGCTTTGGGATATGCAATTGAATTAGTGGATACCCACAAGAAGATAACAATCAAAGCCTATGATGATGCAGAGCATTCATCCAAAGGAGCTATTGTGCTACAAATCCAAGTGGGCCCTGTGGTAAAACACATCATCTGTCAAGTTCTGGACCTTCCTTTGCTATATAATTTATTGTTAGGAAGACCTTGGATACACACCATGCAAGTTGTTCCATCCACCTACCATCAGTGTATCAAGTTCCCGCATAATGGTGTAGAAATCACAATCCTGGGCGATGCAAACCCCTTTTCATATTGTCATAACATAAGTCATCAACCAAAGATTACCGTTCCCAACAATAGAGAAGCCGTCTCATCCACATCATGCGTAAGTCCAGCCTCTCTTTCTAGTTCAAACACCACTATACCCAAGCAAGAGAAGCTCAAGATGAAAATAGCAGAGGAAGGTCCTAGGGAATACAATTTGAGCCAACTCTTTTGTGTTGGACAAATGCCCACTTCTCCTAGAACACATGGTAAACCTCAATGGTTACTTCACAACCACTGATCAAGCCAACATGTACTTTGATGCCTTTCATCCTTGGAAAGAGTCAAGAAGAAGAGACCAAAGATGAAGACTTAGTAGAATGGATCTATAAAGATCCCATCACCATCAATATTCTGCAAGCTAAGCTTCCCACAGATCAGTATGGAAAAGGCCTTCTCATTATGCAAAGAATGGGTTATGATGGTCAGAGTGCTCAAGGACCTTGCAAGCAAGGACAACATGAACCATTGTAGCTAGAATTAAAACCTAAAGATAACACTGGCCTATGCTTTCAAAAGGAGATCCTTCCTAAGCTCAGATTCAAAGGGAAACCCAACAAACCACTATATCATCCTATTACAAAGAGGTCACCTTTGATTATAAAAGCAACACCGTGCACCATAGCAATTGCCCCATTGAGGCTAAAAATCTCAACAGTAACATCCACAACACCCATCATCCCACCAATCAAACCAACAATCCCATCCATAACAGCAATAACATCAATAGCACCATTAGCAGCAACAACTGTATAAGAACCCACAACAGTATCTATGACATCAGTAGTTCCAGCAGAAGCAATAGAGTCAACACTACCAATACTCCCCGTATTAGATTCATTGATCCCCATAATCCTTCCTACAACACCGATCATTTCATCTATGAAGGTACATCAACCGATCACACCTACAATATTTAACTCAAAGGATATCCCAGTATGGTACAATAACTAGTTATTGGAAAGTGACTCAGAAACTGACTCACATGAGTGGGAATTTGATTCCAAATAGCTTAATACTTCAGATGAGGAAGACACATCACCACCTCCACCCCACAAAGACATCCCTATTTATGGAGAAGCATAGATAAAGACCTCTTGGATTCCTGAGCTAGAAACATCTTCCACATACCCTATGTCACATCCTATGCCCGATTTTGACAGGGAGAGTACCATCAATGACCTTCACCATAATGTCTTAACCCTCACTGACACATCTAATGAACTTAACCTAATCAATGAGGTAATGCCCATTATCCATCCTGAACTCATCGAATGGAGCCAACCTAATCCCCCATGTCTTGACCTTTTCCAAAAAGATGAGGTGATCATTGACTTTTTGGAACTACAGGATAACATACCAAGTGGGGATCACAAAGCTGGATTCACCATTGAACTTAATAGCACAACATACTTCAGGGTAGATGCCAAACCTTTCAACTGCAAAAATATAATAATAAAACATGGATCTTCCAGTGAAAACTGCACTGTGGCACTGTTTGATCCCACAAAAGTAAAAAGAAAGAGTGTATCCAACGGTGAAAACCTCTCTGAGGTGCCTGAGGATGAAAGGTTTGACATCCTCCCTTCTAGTACACAGCGGGAACAATGACAATTCTCATTGAGGAAACAAAAGAATACAATGTGGGGACTCCTGAGACTCCTCACCACATACAACTAACATCTCTTTTAACTCCAGAGGAACAACCTAAGTTTGTCGAATTCTTCCAGAAGCGTCAGATCAACTTTTCATGGTCATATGCAAACATGCCTGGTCTTGATCCTGATTTAGTCATGCATCCCCTCATCGTAGCAGAAGGAGCCAAACCTGTCAAGAAGAAGCTTCGCAAGATGCATCCTCAGATTGTGGTATTAGTCAAGGCAGAACTCAAGAAACTCCTAGATGTTGGCTTTATTAGACCAATTGATTATGCAAATTGGATATACAATATTGTGCCTATCGGCAAACCAAATGGGGGCATCCGTATCTGTACTGACTTTAGAGATCTAAACAAAGCATGTCCTAAAGATGACTTCCCCCTACCAAACATCGACATAATAGTGGACCTAACAGCAGGACATGCCATGCTTTCACTCATGGATGGCTTTTCAAGATACAATCAAGATAAAGATCGCACCAGAGGATCAACATAAAATGGCCTTCACATGTCCATGGGGAACATACTGCTGGAATGTAATGCCTTTTGGTCTAAAGAATGCAAGAGCGACCTATTAGCGATCAATGACCACCATCTTCCATGACATGATGCATACTATAATGGAAGATTATGTTGATGACTTACTGACAAAATCACTCACAAGAGAAGGTCATCTAGAAATATTGGAGAAAATATTTGACAGACTAGAAAAATATCATGTTCGACTCAACCCAAAGAAATGTGTCTTTGGAGTAACCTTAGGGAAACTTCTAGGATACATTGTCTCAAGCAAAGGTATTGAGGTCAACCCAGCAAAATTCAAGGCAATCATGGACATGCCACCACCAAAGAACAGCAGTCAGCTAAGGACACTACAAGGGCGGCTTCAATCTATCTGAAGATTCATTGCACAACTGGCAGATAAGTGTCACCCATTTACACACCTGTTACACAAGAACATCCACTTTCAATGGGATGCCAGATGCCAGCAAGCATTTAAGATTCTTAAAGACTATCACATGAATACACCATTGCTGATCCCACCAGATCTGAGCAGACCTCTATTACTCTATATATCAACAAGTACAGCATTGGGTGTACTATTAGCACAACACAATGCAGAAGGGAAAGAGTGTGTTGTTTACTACATCTCTTGCACACTGGTTGGCTATGAACTCAATTACACACCTATTGAGCGAGCTTGCCTAGCAATAATCTTGGCAGCCACTAAGCTAAGACACTATCTATTGACACATAAAGTACAACTCATTGCAAAGATCGATCCACTCAAATACTTACTCAACAAAGCAGCATTGACAGACAGCTTGGCCAAATGGGTGATGATTCTAAGTGAATTTGACATCGAGTATGTGGACCATAAAGCTATCAAAGGACAAGTCATTGCAGATCAATTGGCCGATACTCCCCTCATAGGTGATCATCCTCTCATTTCCAATTTTCCAGATGAAAAGATATTCATGATCACAACAGCACAACCATGGAAATTATACTTTGATGGTTCATACACTAGGCATGGCTCAAGGGCAGGCATTATGTTTATCACACCTCAAGGTGACAACATCCTGAAGTCTTATAGGCTCACCTTCCCATGCACAAACAACATAGCAGAGTATGAGGCTTTGATCACAGGACTCAGGCTAGCCATACAATAAAGTTACAAGAACTACAAGTATATGGTGACTCCCAACTGGTCATTCGGCAAGCCATAGATGAATATCAGATGAAGGATGACAAACTCTGTTGTTATTTTTGATGTTTATGTTGTGATTGTCATTGATGGACACACACTTGCATTGAGATCTCCTTTTTATGTATGAGTTAGAGCACAACCGGTATTTGTTCCAACCAGTATGTTGTATTATAGTCTTTAGACTATTGGTGTTTTGCAGAATGTGTTTCCTGGTTTGAAGTGACATGTTGACCCCAAGCAGTTCATGGATCCTAAGCGGTATGAGGGATTAAAGCAGCATAACACATTTTTACCAGTCTTCATTTTTGTCAAACCGACAACCGACATTTTATATGAACCGGTAATACTCTATGATGAGTTACCAATCGGCATTTTGTGATGAGTTACCATCCACCGATTGTTTGACGATGTCGACACCTTAACGGTGCTTTTTGTGTCGTGGTACCAAGTATGTCTAGGTTCATTGAACCTAGGAAATTGTAATGTAATCCTATTGGACCAACATGAAATCAGATTCCTTTATAAGGACATCATGTCTAGGGTTTTAGGTTGTTGCTAGGGTTTAAGGTGGTTGAGGTGCTGGAGAGAATATGAATGTGTAGAAAACTGAAGTAATGCTAGAGTGCATTAGGAACGAGCTATTAAGGATCTAATCGAGCAGTCTGTGCTACTAGCTAGATCAAACACTTGTTGATTACTCACATCTTTGACAAGTCTATAGCCCTTAACCGAGTAGGCCCAAAAGCCTTTTGTAAATCCTCTAACAAGGTGGTTCACATCTGTGGATCTAAAATCCTCTAGCAAGGTAGTCTTTAATTAGACTTATCTCCTAACAGAGATTGAGATTCCTAACAGGATTTATTCTGGTAAAGAACATTGTAAGACCTTAACCGGTCTGGTTCCTATTCTGCAGATAGTTACTTGTGAGTTCCATCTTACCGTGGTTTTTCCCATTTGGGTTTCCACATCAAAATCTCTTGTGTTATGGTGTTTTTGCTTCTGTGGGTGAATGCATTACTAGCTATTTGGTTTGCATGTGTATTAACCGATTTGTCTGCTAAACTGTTTTATCGGTTTACTATTAGTCTTGCAAAGTGTTTAAGTGCACAAATTTTTGGCATACTAATTCACCCCCCCTCTTAGTATTCATCAATTGGTATTAGAGCCTACCTTTCTATAAGTTTAACCACTTGGAAAGAGATATGGGGGAATACTCTATAAGGGAACTTACACATCGGCTCACTCAATCTGACCAAGCCTATGATGATCTTATGGTCAAATACAAGGCACCTCAAGCAAAAAGGAGAAAACATACTGAAAAGTTGATGGAGCTATCTGAAAATAGTTCTTTAGATGAAGTAGACATGGAAGCCCTAATTGCAGAAGTAAATAAGTTGAATGAATCAAACTCCAACCTGAGAAAGGAGCTGGAAGGACTGACTATCCAGATGTGTCAAGAGCTTGAGAATCGAAGGAAAGCTGAAGATCTGGTGAAAGAAAGAGATCATGAGATCTCCAAGCTGAAACAAGAGATCAGTGCCCTAACTACTCAACTCCATGCAAGCAAAGTGGAAAAGGAAGACATGCAAGGAGAACTGAACATTGCCATCTTTGAGAATAAAAACCTGTTGGAAACAAATGCTACTATTTCCAAAGAACTCTCTGAGTCAAAGGAAATACTTGCTAAGTTCAACAAGAGTACTGTCAAGCTAGAGCAAAAGCTTGAATCTACCAAACCAGTCAAGAATACCAATGGAATTGGTTATTTCGGTCACGAGGAAGGTGAGACCTCAGGTACAAATGCTGGAATGTCAAAGAGACAACCGACATCAAAGGATAAAGGTAAGCAAAAGTTTAAACCTATTTGCTTCAACTGTCTTAAAGAAGGACACACTGCAAATGTGTGTAGGAGTAAGCCTTACAACAATTTTCCTTATTTCCTAAATGATAAGCCTATATCCTATAGGTTCAATGGTAACTATTATGCATGCAAAAAGTATGGGCATAGAGCATCTGAATGCAGGTCAGTTATGAACAACATTGATAGATATCCTCAGAGGACCCAAGGAGCTGGTCCTGAACCTTTTGTGAACCGGAATCACAACCGGTTTAATGCCTTCAATCCTTAGCAAAGAAGTGGTGGCTATCAAGTGGCAACTGGATGGAGAGAAAACTGTATGGTCTGTCATGGTCATGGTCACACTACTGCAACATGTAGAAGGAAGAATGGAAACATGAACAATGGACCTTGGAGAGCACCTGGATTGGTCTGCTATCACTGCAACAAACTGGGTCACATTGCCAGATTCTGTAGATCAAGAAAGAACATATTTGATGATATACCGGTCACTCCGGAAGGAAACATTGATGTTGACACTGTTCAAGCAGATATGAACAAAACCTGGAAGAAGAAACTAGCGGTGTTACAAGAGGAACTGACTTCTGCACCTAGTGTGGAAATCACGGAACCGACAAACTAAGCTTCAAAAAAAGATTAGGGGGAGAAAATGGTGAAATGTTTCGAACCCCTGGTTTACACCGGTAAAAGACCTTAACCAGTATGTGATACCTATCATTTGGTAGAAGATCAGAAATGGTAAAAAGGCAAATTAGGGTTTACGCCCTAATGGAGGAGCATTAATGACGGTAGGTGAGGAATATGTTTAAAAGCATTTTTCAAATCATTTCTCACTATTAGTTTTGAAGCGAAGAAAAGTTTTTCAAAGAGCAGAGCGACGAAAAGGCGATTTGAGCTGAGATTTTGAGAAATTGAGAAACTGCGAAGGAGATTCAAATTCAAACTGCAAATGGTCAAGTGGAGAACACAAAGCAATGATTTAGCAATCGACAAAGTGTGAAGAGAAGGAGAATCTGCAAGCCCTAAATTCACATGTTTCAAAAGGTATTTCTCGAGTTCTTAAAATTTCTATCATGGCTTCCGCATCTCATACCAGTTCTAGTGCATCTGTCAAGTTTGCAAGTTTTATTCAACAAAAGTAT
This sequence comes from Cryptomeria japonica, assembly GCF_030272615.1. Lineage (NCBI taxonomy): Eukaryota > Viridiplantae > Streptophyta > Pinopsida > Cupressales > Cupressaceae > Cryptomeria > Cryptomeria japonica. Next base: position 725,990,843 of record NC_081413.1, on the reverse strand, counting down.
AAGTATAATGCCCTATCACAAGTTCTGGCTGGTGTGATAGTAGAAGAGGGAATTTATGACTACATAGATTGCAAGATTGAAGACCTAGGGTCTCTAGCTATCCACTCCCAGTTAGGTTTATTTTGTGGAAAAGATAAGAAGATCAAACTGGAGTATAACATTTTGGAGAAGAAGAAGCTCCACAATGTTGTTTACTTCCTAGAGGATTTCATAGAGGATCATACAAGGATCATTCTGAGCAGAGTCCATGGTGACAAGATGTACCTAGAAAGAACACATGAAATCACGCCGCAGGTAATTCATGTAGTTTCTACAACATAGGGGAAGTGCCAGCCCTAAGGACAGTAAGCAAAACTGAAATGTCCAAGCTCACTAGTTCAGTTATTGGCATTATAATAGACAATAAGAGATTGTTGGCATTTCAATTAGGATATTGAGAAGGTTGTTGATGATTATGGATATAACTGATTAAGGATGTTTAATGTCTTAATATTATTATTTTGTCATTGATGTCAAGTAATTGATTTTCTGATTCAGTATGATGTTGCCATATCTTAAGAAGTATGTTTTGAAGAGAGTTAAGATGTTGGTAAAAATGTTTTGAAGAGAGTTAAGATGTTGGTAAACGACACAAAAAGAATGTGATGAATAAGGGGAGGAATAAGTTATTCAATGGGAAACTATTACCGAGTTAGACAATGATGAGATCATGATGTTTAGATTGTTTTTTGATATCCTACATATGCTATTGTTTGTAAGGTTAATACTATACTATGTTACCGAGAAAAGAACCTAGTTGGTAAACCCTAAGGAACCTAGTCAATAAACCCTAAGGTTATCGCTATCGGTTAATGAAGGCAGAATGTCTACCGCATGAAGTTTAGTATTTACCGAGTAGCAACCAAGTAATAACATAATGCATTGAATGAATAAAAGCATTATTTAATGAAGGAAGCTGATCAGCTGGTTATGATTAAAAGATTGTTACAACGTGTATAAAGGTTATTAAGGATCTATGGCAATGAAAGATTGGCAGGAAGATCTACAGCTCAGATTGAACCACAATACCCTAGTACAAGTTCCAAGAAATGTATGCAAGTTCCAAGGCGGGGTAAAACACTTTCAGATCGAAGGATACATTGAACCTGGTCAAGTTTGAAGATCTAATGGCTATGATTGATCATGGGAAATGTGATCAAGGAGATTAAGCAGTTGGCAAATTGTTTATAAATAAGGAACTATTGATAAACAATGTATGCGGGAAAGTGTAAGCACAAGGATGCTACATAGTGATTACCAAGCACTGAAGCTTGAAGACTTGTTTTGATAACAGAGTATAGAGCCCAGCAGAAGGACAAGATAAGTCCTATGACAGATTGAATTGAGCAAATAAGAATCTGCTTTAGCATTTTAGATGTGAAGTTGCAGATATATTTTTATTACTGTTATTTTGTAAAGTGACAGAAAATCTCTTAACCGAGTGGACTTAACAGTCTTATTTGTAAAACCCTCTAGCAAGGTGACATTCTGATTGAGTGTTTGAAATCCTTTAACAAGGTGACTTCTAACAAGGTGAAGATCCTAATAGATCTGAGGGAAATACCTTAACCGGGTCACATCTAGCAATGTGTTTGTAATCTTTAACAGGATTTTCTTTTAACTGAGCATACTCTAGAAGAGTATATTTCTTAGTGGGTCTGAAATCCCACAGTGGTTTTTCCCTATTTGGGTTTCCATGTTAAATTTGGTGTTATATGTTTTGTGATCTTATCTGTTTGTAAGTTTGCATGCTTTACAATTTTTCTAATAAGGTTACCGAGCTTGAATCTATTATTTTTATGGAAGATTAAGTTTGTATGATTCAACCCCCCCTCTCATCTTGTTTGCTTGGCATCTGTACTTACATTAAGTATCAGAACTATCAATTCATGCAATCACCGGTTTCTACAACACAAGAGAAGTGCCAGCCCTAAGGACGGTAAGCAAAACTGAAATGTCCAAGCTCACTAGTTCAGTGAGCAACGGATGAGGCATGACAGTCAATTCTATCAAGGATGATCTGGTTAAGTATGTCTGCATGGTGATAGGCTATCGGATATTCTCTACCAGCAGAATTAACTCTGTATCTACTGCAGCGGTAAATGATGCTTACCGAGTGATAAAGGAGGATGCATCATTTGACCTATGCACCGATATGTAGAGACAACTCTTGTTGAATCTGAAGTTGATCAAACAAGATAATGCAGAAAGGTTCAAGTTTGGACAAATACTTGTTGGGTTGTTCTTCTATTTCCAAGGCTACTTTCCAGGAGTAGGAGATGTCCAGTGGTCTGTTGACCAACCGGTGACCAAGCAAATCAAGGAAAGAATTCAAGCAATTGGAACCAGTTACCCTGATGTTCTGAACAAGTATTTTGACGAGTTTAGATGAAAAATGAGCCAAAGAATGAGGATATCGGGTGACATCATCAAAAAATATGAAGACGATATCTATTTCACCATCCAAGTGGATAAATGCATAATGGAGGTTGTTGAGCCCAGATAGGAAGAAGTGGATCCAATGGGCTATGAGGTGATGTACGATATGCTGGAAGGGTATGCCTCTACCCTTATTGCCTCACCTCTTGATCCTAAGGCAAAGAGGACCGGAACCTATCTGGAAAGGGTTACACCGGTCAAAGAGCCCTCTGTAAAGAAAGGAAAAGAACCTGCAATGAAGAAGGCAAAGGCAGTGCCTGCAGCATCAGCATTGGTTACTACTGCAACTCCAAAAGTGACCAAGTGGTCACCAGCCAAGAAGATGTTGGCAATATTACGGTATAACAGACAATGAAAGATTGTTGACATTTCAATAAGGATATTGAGAAGGTTGTTGATGATTATGGACATAACTGATTAAAGATGTTTTACTATCTTGATATTATTATTTTGTCATTGATGTCAAGAAATTGATTTTCTAATTCAGTATGATGTTGCCATATCTTGAGAAGTATGATATGAAGTTTATAAAGAAGTCGGTAAAAGGCATAGGAAAGAATATGATGAATAAAGGGATGAATAAGGTATTCAATGGGCAACTACTACCGAGTCAGACAATGATGAGATCATGATGTTTTAGATTGTTTTAACATTATACATATGTTGTAAAACGTAAAGGTTAATACTATACTATGTTACCAGGCAAAGAACCTAGTCAGTAAACCCTAAGGAACCTAGTCGGTAAACCCTAAGGTTATCGCTATCGATTAATGAAGGTAGAATGTCTACCAAGTGAAGCTTAGTATTTACCGAGTTACAACCGAGCTATAACAAAATGCATTAAATGTTTACGTGTGATATTTAATGAAAGATGTTGATGAGCTGGAGTGGATCAATGATTGGTAAGCTATGGAAGAAGTTTGTTAATGAATCTAAGGCAATGGAAAGTCGACATGAAGATCTACAGCTCAGATTGAACCGCAATACCCTAGCACAAGTTCCAAGGTGACAATGCAAGCTCCAAGGTAGGGTAAAATGTTTTCAGATCGAAGGATACATTGAACCTGGACAAGATTGAAGATCTGATGGCTATGATTGATTATGGGAAATGTGATCAATGAGATTAAGCGGTTAGAAGATTGTTTATAAATAGGAAACTATTGATAAACAATGTATACGGGCAAGTGTATGCACAAGGATGCTACATAGTGATCACTGAGCACATAAGCTTGAAGACCTGTTAGAATAATAGAGTATAGATGCCTAGCAGATAGACAAGATTAGCTCTATGTCTAGATTGTATTGAACAAATAGGAATCTGCTTTAGCATTTTAGATGTGAAGTTGCAGATAGATTTTTATTACTGTTATTTTGTGAAAGTGATAGAAAATCTCTTAACCGAGTGGACTTAACAATCTTATATGTAAATCCTCTAGCAAGGTGACATTCTGATTGAGTGTTTGAAATCCTTTGATAAGGTCACTTCTAACAAAGTGAAGGTCCTAACAGATCTGAGGGAAATCCCTTAACCGGGTCACATCTAGCAATGTGTTTGTAATCTTTAACAAGATTTGCTTTTAACCGAGCATACTCTAGAAGAGTATATTTCTTAGTGGGTCCGAAATCCCACAGTGGTTTTTCCCTATTTGGGTTTCCACGTTAAATCTAGTGTTATGAGGTTTATATTGTTCATATGCTTTTGAGTTTGCATGTTTGATAGTTTTTGGTTATATGACTGCTATATATGTTACCGAGGTTGAATCTGATATTTTTATGGATGATTAAGTTTGTATGATTCACCCCCCCCCCCCCTCTCATCTTATTGGCTATTAGATCTATACTTACATTAAGTATCAAAACTATCAATTGGTATTAGAGCTTTGGACTCCGAAAGGAAAGTTTAAAGGCACTTGAGTTAAAGATCCAAAGATGTATAAGAGGGATGCACCGAAGCTGAACAAGTCAAGTTTCTCTACATGGCAGAAAAGGATGAAGCTACATCTATCAAGAGTTGGAGAATATGTTGTCTATTATCTAGAGAATGATTTCATCACACCAAGCACCTATCCATTGACAATGGAAGAGATAAAGGAAAAGAAAAAACATATTCAAGTAATGATTGAAATAACATCTGCATTGACCGACTCAGAATTTAATGATCTAGAAGGTTGTAATGATGCAAAGGCAATGTGGACTAAGCTCATATCAGTATATGGAGGAGATGAACATGTTCAAAGAGCAAAAGTGGATAGTCTAAGAGGACAACTTGAATCTATGAGGATGAATGAAGGTGAGAACATAACTCAGTACAGTACAAGACTAAAGGAGATTGTAAATCAAATCAAAGGAGCAAGAGGAACTATTGAAGAAAAGGATGTAGCAAGTAAGTTGTTAAGAACCCTTCTACCTGCCTATGCAATCCGAGTCTCTGCAATCAATGAATTGAGGTCTGTACCCAATATGTCAGTTTCTTTAGATGCTACTATTGGCAAGCTACATGCATTTGAGTTAAGTAATTTTGATAACAGTGGGTCATCGGTAAATAAAGTTGAATCTGCATTCAGTTCTTTTCATATTGATGAAACTGATGATTACAATGATAGAAAGTATAAGTACTCTGAAGGGAATCACAGTGGAGCAAGTGAAAGATTTCACAAAAACATGGAGGAGGTACACAAACTGTATGAGGAAATCAGAAAGCAAGAAGAGTTTGAAGCACTATTAGCCAGAAGGCTACCGAGAGGAAAAGGTAAGTATAAAGGAAAGCTACCTTTAAAATGTTTCAATTGTGATAAGATAGGACATATGGCTTCTAACTATCCTAACAAAGAATCTAGTGAAAAGAGAGATTACCGAGATGACAGACAAAAAGATAATCATTACAGAGGACACTGAGACTTCAGGAGAAGAGATAAAAAAACATGCCTAATAGCTGATGAAGAATCTAATGATGATAAATCAGATGAGACTGATAAAGAGGAAGTTGTTTATGAGGCTATAAAGGATGGATTAGATGAAGAAAGGTACGAAGAAAAAGCCCTAATATCTCACATAAACACTAATGATTCTTGGATTATAGATAGCGGATGCTCACATCATATGACAAGAGATAAACACAAGTTTGTTATGTTAGAAGATTATGATGGAGGCTATGTTAGATTTGGTAATGATGCACCATGTCCAGTAAGAGGTAAAGGATCCATAACACTTCTTGATAATGCAAGATGCAATGATGTTTATTGGGTTGAAGTTTTGAAATACAATTTGTTGAGTGTAGCATAGCTAAACAACACAGGTTACCGAATAGAATTTCAAAAAGGAATTGTCAAGTTCATGACAAGAATGGAAAGTTAGCTGCTACTGGGACACAAACAAAAGGTAACACATTTCACCTTGACTCAACTCAGAATAAGTGTTTGTATGCAAAGATAGATGATACTTGGTTATGGCATAAAAGGTTTTGTCATGTTAATTTTGATAATCTGATCAAAATAAGTAAGAAGCACCAAGTAAGAGGTCTACCGAATCTTGAAAAACCTGAGAATGCTATATGTCGAGGATGCCAGATGGGAAAGATGACAAGATCAAGCTTTATAAGTAAGTCCTACACTTCTAAGGGAATTTTAGATCTTGTGCACACTGATCTTTGTGGTCCTATGAAAGTTCAGAGTTATTATGGTGATAAGTATTTCATATTATTTGTCGATGACTATTCAAGGATGATGTCAATAATGTTTTTAAAAGAAAAATAAGAAGTTTTTCAAATGTTTAAATGGTACAAGGCTAGAGTTGAAAATGAAACAGGAAGACAACTGAAATGTCTCAGATCAGATAGAGGAGGAGAGTTTACTTCTGATGAGTTCAACCTATTTTGCAATGATCATGGTATAAAAAGACAAGTCTCTACACTGAGAACTCCACAACAGAATGGGATAGCTGAGAGAAGGAACAAATCTATTGTGGATTGTGCTAGATCACTAATGATTGAGAATAAGGTTCCACAAACATTTTGGAGAGAAGCAATAAGCACAGTTGTTTACACCTTGAACCGAGTTCAATTAAAGAAAGGTACTTTGAAGACACCTTATGAGATCCGGTATGATAAGAAACCTAATGTTAGTTATTTTAAAATCTTTGGGAGTAAATGCTATGTTCATAAATATGATAGAAATGGTAAGTTTGATCAGAAAAGTGAAGAAGGAATGTTTCTAGGTTATTCTTCTAGAAGCAAAGCATTTAAATGTCTGATCAAATCATCTAACAAAATAGTAGAAACTACAAATGTGAAAATTGATGAATTTGCAGAAAGAAATGATGAAGGCAATTCCAAAGAACCAATTACTAAGTGATGAAGAAGATCATACAGAGCCTACCGAGCCTGTATTAGCCAAGTATGTCAGAAGACATCATGCACCAAGTTAGATTATAGGAGATAAGGATGAACCAGTGATGACAAGGAACAAACTGAGACAGAACACATGTTTGATATCTGAATTTGAACGGAGAATAGTGAAAGAGGCATTTAACAATGAAGATTGGATAAATGCTATGATAGAAGAGATTGATCAAATCAAGAAGAATGACACATGGACATTGGTCCCAAGACTGAAGGACAAAAATGTAATCGGTACAAAGTGGATCTTCAGAAACAAGCTAAATGAAAAAGGTGAGGTCATTCGAAACAAAGCAAGACTAGTTTGAAAAGGTTATACCCAAGAAGAAGGAATTGATTATGGTGAGACTTTTGCACCTGTGGCAAGACTTGAAAGAGTAAGAACATTGTTGGCATATGCTGCTTACAAGAATTTCAAGGTATATCAAATGGATGTCAAATCTGCATTTCTGAATGGTAAATTAGAAGAAGAAGTTTTCATTGAACAACCTGAAGGATTTGTTGAAAGAGAAAATAAAGATCAGGTATGTAAGTTGAACAAAGCTTTATATGGTTTGAAACAAGCACCAAGAGCATGGTATGAAAGATTGCACTCTTATTTGATTAAGATTGGTTTTATAAGGACAAGTGAGAACAACAACATGTACATGAAGAATGATGAAAATGAAATACTAATCTCAGCCATATTTGTTGATGATATTATATTTTGTGGAAATGACTCTTTATGCAAGAACTTTGGAAATGAAATGAGAAAAGAATTTGAGATGTCATTAATTGGTGAGATAAAGTATTTTATAGGTTTATAGATATTGCAAATGAAAAATGATATTTTCATTACCCAATCCAAGTACATAAAGGAAATCTTGAAGAAATTTGGAATGGAGGATTCAAAACCAGTAAGTACTCCTATTGTTAGAATATTTAATCTTTACTTAGCTTAGGTTTATTTGTATTTAGTTTAGGATATTCCTTTGGAATTCCTACATGTAATTTGTCCTCTAGTACATGTGTGAGGACAAGTCATTTCTTTTATTTTCCTTTATTAAGGAATATTAGATTTCCTCCATAAGAGGATGTGGACACATGGCACACACATTTTATGAATGGTGGCATTCATAGATTTGGGAGTTACTTTGTAACTCCTCTCCTCATCTCTATTTAAGAGATGTCTCCTCTCTCACTTCTTCTTAATGACAATATTGTAAAGAGCTTCTCTCTCTCTCTCTCTCTCTCTCTCTCTCTCTCTCTCTCTCTCATTTTAGGCATTGCCTCATTCATAATATCACAAGGGGTTTTTCTTTGCTTTTCCCCTTTCAAAAGTTCTTGTGCCTCCTTCTTCACATTTGGGTGATGCTCCAAGGTTTTTGCTTTTCTCTTGGTAACAATTACTTCATCATAAACTTTCTTGGATTTTATTTTCCTTTCCTTGCTCTTGTTTTTCCTTTCATGGTATCAGAGCAGGTTTCTAATCCTTGTTTTAAGTTGACATTGATGAAGGTTACCATTCTGTGGAGTTCACCTTGTTGGAGGCATTCTTGAAAGGAGAAGAAGTTCTTTTTCTAATATTTTCTATTGTGCAGGTTTTGGTTTTAGATTTTAACTTTTTTTCAAACTTGTTAACAAGTTTGCCTGCAGGTTTTATCTTCTATTCTAGTTTTTTTTATTAAAAAAAAAAAGGGCTTTGGAAGGCTTGCCGCCAAAGTTCCTTCTTTCTAGTTTAAATTTGTGTCTTTGGAAGGCTTGCCGCCAAAGTTTCTGGTTTTTTTAGTGTGCATAGTTTGGAAGGTTTACCGCCAAACTCAGTCTCCTTAATCTATTTGGTCGGCTTGCCGCCAAATCTGATTTATTATTACATTGCATTAGTTCGCATAATTTGTTTCTTTGAGAGGAAAGATTTAAGTTTTTAATAGTTGTTCTTATCAGAATAACCATAATCTTTAGCTTTGATATCTGTGTATTCTTATATCTCCATTATATTTTGCCTCTTTTGTTTATATATTTACTACAGATCTAATTTGTATCTTTCTCTCCTTGCATTTTGTTCTCTTTACATATCAGCCTTGCTTTTGGCATATTTTGTTTGCTCAAGTTTAACAATAGTTTAATACATCTAATGCATGTAAACAACAGTTTAACCTGATAGTAAATATTTTGTACAAATCCCAAAATCATCCTAAGATTGTAAGTTGTCGATTAAGCGAGAGATTTACATCTTCAAAAAAAATTTACAACTTCAAAAAAAACCACATCCTTCCCACAAAATTTTCTGTAAACACCAGCAAAGGTTTCCAACTTGTATTCTGTGTTATTCCGCTCCTTAGGATCCAGGTAGATCTTCATTATCTTCGAGCCATCAACACGGTACCTATCTCACTTCCCAACAATCTCTGCAACTGCGCCATCACCAATTTTGATATTTCAAAGTAGTTAGCACAAAATAATTTACTGAAATGAATAGAGCATGTTAACAATCCCCCTTCTGCAAGTAAAAACTAAAAAACAATCACGCCAAGCCAGGCTAGGTCGCTTGGTCTAATCATTAGCCTCTGGACTTTAGGTGAGCCAATCTTTGGCTCAAATCATCTTCGGGTAAAACAGGGGCCTTGTCCTTTAAAGGAACAGAACTTGTCCCTGCCTGTGGAAGCCCAACAGAAACCTCTAATCCATAGTCATGTTTGGTGAGGATAAAATTTGATAAAAACAATGAAAAAAAAAGGCTAGAGATTTGTGATTAGAGTAAAATTTTGGCAATTTTTTTATAACGTGAAAGTTGAAACCTATCATAATTAAACTTTGTAGATTACCTTTTCTTGTCTGCACTCTACGTTTCTTGTCTGCACTCTGCGTTTTTGTCTGCATCCCAACGTTTTCAAAGGTACGAGGCCTGGTGATATCATAAACTATCAAGCCCCTGCGATCCCACGATAGCAAGATTTTGTAAATGAAGCACAGCGCTCTAGACCGCATGTATCCCATATTTGAGCTCATATAGTATCTGCGTTTTTCTTTGTCTGCGTTAAGGTGCTCAAACCTTTTTATGAAAGCTTGAGCGTTAGATTCTCCAGTTTCACCTGTTGAGTTTGCAGTAACGTCACCTGTGCAAAGTATCTTATTTGATCATCGTGGTGCAGTCCCTGCAAATCATTATAATCATTATAATCTGCAAATCATTATGTAACGTCATATTCCCTGCAAATCATTATAATCTGCATCAAGATTTCTGCACCGTATTATTGTGTAACGTCTCTGCAATCATATTCCCGCCTTGCTCTTATATATATAACAAGTTTAAAAGTTTTTTTTAAGACTTATTTTATTTAAATAAAGTTTATCCTTGTATTTTAGTTTATTTTCAATAAAATTTAAAATAAAGTTTAGTTTAATATTAAATTTTATTAAACTTTTGTTATTTCTTTTAAAAAAAAAAGAAGTTTTTAAATATAAAATTGTTTTATTATTAATATTTAAAGTTTTTTAATATAAAGTTTGTTTAAATAAAATTAAAGTTTTTTAAAATAGTTAAAATTTATTATTAATGATTTAAAAAAAACATACTTTTCGATCTATAATATTTTTAAATCAAAATTGGTTATTTTAATTAAGGAGGTTAATTTTTTTTATTCAAGTGGTTATTTTTTTTTAATAAAAGGGGCATTTTTTTATTTCGAATCATTAGTTAACTATCATGTCTACATTAATTCCGGAAATTAAATTAAATAGTTCCAATTATCATTCATGGAAAACACATATCTCGTTTATTTTTCGTTTCAAACACCTTTTGGATGTTGCGATTGATAAAACCTTTGAACCCGCTACAACTGCTCCTCAAGCCGACCTAGATAGATGGAAGGCTCAAAATGAGGAAGCGCTTGGTTTAATTGGTATTTCAATGGTTCCTGATTTGTATGTTTTAATTGGAAATTGTACAAAAGCGCATGAAGCTTGGGAAATTTTAAAAACAACTTATGTTAGCTCAAATGAATCCCGAAAAATTCAACTTCAAGATCAACTTGAAGATCTAAGGTATACGGATTTTAAAACTATGGATGAATTCTTATTAAAGTTTGATTATGTTAATAGTCAATTAACTGGTTTAGGAGTTACTCTAGCTAATTTACGTTTAATTCATCTTATTCTTAAAAAATGTCTTCCTCGTCAATTTCAACAATTTATTACGAATATTCATGCTCAACTTGCTATTCCTAGCTTAGCTACTCAATTAACATATGATATTTTTCGTAATTTATTGCGTCAAGAGGAAGCTAAATTAATTCAATTTGGTACTCTTAAAAGTAGTGAACATGCTTTTATGTCTAAAAATCAAAATCATAATAATACTTTTAGATCCAATAATAATAAACATAATCATAATCATAATAATAATCACAAATCTTCTAATTATCAATCTCATTCTAAATCCTATCATAATAATTCTCATAATAATAATCATAATAATACGTACAATAATCAAAGGAATAATTCTCAAACAAGACCCCATTGCACATATTGTGGGAAAGATGGACATATTACTAATAATTGTTTTAAGAAACAAAATGGTAAAAAGCCCATGAATCAAAATAATCAAAATAATCAACATAAACCTCAATATAAGAAAGGTAATAATAATGGTAATTCATCTCGTCATGCATTTACATGTACTTATAATGTTTCTCAACCACTTGAGTGGATTATTGATTCTGGTGCATCTCAACATGTTACTTCTCATAAAGAATGTTTTGAATCTTTGCATCCCGATACTTCTAATATTCCTGTTCAATTAGCTAATAATCATAGTTGTAAAGTTGAAGCTATTGGTGATGTGAATGTTCCTAATGGGAAATTACATGATGTTCTTTATGTTCCTAAATTAAAATCAAATTTAATTTTAGTTCCTAAACTTTGTCAAGATTATAAGATTAACTTTTATAGGGGCATATGTTATATTATTGATCCAAACACTAATCATGTTATTGCTACTGCTAAAATGGATAGTGATAACTTATTCAAGTTCTATGAATTTGCTCCTCCAAAGTATTCTTTGCTTACTACTGTTGATTTTACTATATGGCATGAAAGACTTGGCCATCTCAATTCTGATTATATTTCATTGATGCAAAAAGCAAATATGGTTGATGGATTGCCTAGTATTGTTCCTTCTCAAATTGTTTGCAATGGTTGCATGAGTGGTAAGATGCATAGGGAACCCTTTCCTCATGGTCAATCTTGGAGGGCATACACTAAATTGCATCTAGTTCATAGTGATCTCTTGGGTCCCATGGAGAATCCCTCCATCCAAGGTTCAAGGCATGCACTTACCTTTGTTGATGATTTTTCAAGGAGAACATGGATATATTTCCTTCATAGTAAGGATCAAGTGCTTGATGTGTTTACTAAATTTCATATTTTTGTAGAAAGGCAATCTGGTTCTAAAATTAAGATTCTTTGTACTGACAATGGAAGAGAATATGTCAATAATGCATTTAATGCTTATTTAAAATCTTTTGGAATTAAACATGAGCTTACCATTCCTTATACACCACAACAAAATGGTGTGGTAGAACGGAAGCATAGGACAATTGTTGAAATGGCTAGATGTTTATTACATGCTAAAAATATGGATTACAAATTTTGGGCTGAAGCTATGGCTTGTGCAACTTATTTAATTAATAGAACACCTACCAAAGCCTTAAAGGATAAAACTCCTGAAGAAGCTTGGTCTGGTAGAAAGCCTAATTTGCAGAATTTAAGAATTTTTGGTTCCATAGCTTATGTTCACAAACCTAAGGAGAAACGAAAAAAATTAGATGCTAAATCTTCTCCTTTTATTTTTGTTGGTTATGATGAAAATACTAAAGGTTATAGAGTTTACAATCCTATTACTAACAAGGTAAAAGTTGCAAGAGATGTTTGTATTGCAGAAAAAGGCATTCATGATTGTTCTAAAGTGGAGGATGATGAACTTGGTCAAACCAAAGTTGTGCTTGTGGAGGACCAACCTCCTTCTCTTAACCCTACTCCTAATGCATCTCTTTCTATTCCTTCTAGTGATAGTGATGATGATAATAATAACTCTACTCCTCATGACTCTTCTTCTAGTGATGAATCCATTACTTCTAAAAGAAGACCTAAATGGTTTAAATCTTTAATTCAAGATAGTGATGAATACTTAGCTAGAATGGATAAACTTCAAGCTAGGAGAGTTAATTATTGTAATAATGCTTTAATGACTACTATTATGAATTCTAATGATCCTAAAACATTTGATCAAGCTAAAAATCAACCACATTGGCAAAAAGCAATGAAGGAAGAATATGATACTCTAATTTCTAACCAAACTTGGGATTTAGTTCCCTTGCCTCATGGTAAAAATATTGTTTCTTGCAAGTGGCTTTATAAAACCAAATTGAATGCTAATAATCAAGTTAGTAAATTTAAAGCTAGATTAGTTGCTAGAGGTTTTTCTCAAATTGAAGGCTTAGATTATATAGAAACTTTTGCTCCTGTTGCTAAAATGCCTACAATTAAACTTGTGCTTGCTTTAGCTTCTAGAATGAATTGGCCTATTCACCAAATGGATGTTAAAAGTGCTTTTCTTAATGGTGATTTACATGAGGAAATTTATATGTCTCAACCTCCTGGTTTTATTAAAGAAGGTAATGCACACTTAGTTTGTAAATTAAAGAAATCAATTTATGGATTAAAGCAATCTCCTAGGGAGTGGTATTCAAAGATTAATGAATTCTTTCTTTCTCAAGGCTTTATAAGAAGTAAAAATGATCCTAACTTGTATATTAAACATAGTGAAGATGATATTATAATTATTATCTTGTATGTAGATGATTTGATTCTTACTTCAAGTTCCAATACTTTGATTTCTGATATTAAGTTTCAACTTAATCAAAAATTTCAAATGACTGATTTAGGTCTTTTACATTATTTCTTAGGAATGCAAATTTGGCAAACCTCTAAAGGAATTTTCTTATCTCAAAGTAAATATGCTCAAGATCTCATAGATAAGTTTAAAATGAATGATGCTCATCATGTTTCAATTCCTATTGAATTAGGCACTAAGTTAATGCTTGATATGCAAACTCCTCTTGTTGATCCTACTTTGTATAGACAGTTAGTTGGAAGTTTAAATTATTTAACTCTTACTAGGCCAGATATTGCTTATAGTGTTGGTTTGGTTTCAAGATTCATGTCTAAACCTCAACAAACACACTTTAAAGTTGCTAAAAGAATTTTATGATATATTAAAGGGACTATTAATGTAGGTTTGTTTTATGATACAAATTCTGATTTTACTTTAAAAGGTTTTACTGATTCCGATCTAGGTGGAGATCCCAATGATGGGAAATCTACTTGTGGTTATTGTTTTTTTGTTGGTTCAGGAGCAATTTCTTGGAATAGTAAAAAGCAACAATCTTTTCCTTTCACCTATGACGACCAACTGTAAACTATCAAAGAATGATGAATCTACATCCGTTGATGAGACACTTTACCGATCTATGATTGGAAAGTTGCAATATGTTGTTCACAGCAGGCTAGATATAGCACATGTAGTAGGTATTGTTGCAAGATTTTCTGTAGATCCTAAGGAAACACACATGACGACAATCAAAAGAATTTTCAGATACTTAAAAGGCACTGAAGATTATGGCTTAGTATATCAGAAAGGAAATGATTTTGATTTAAAAGTTTATACTGATGCTGATTGGGCAGGCAACATTGATGACAGGAAAAGCTCAAGTGGAGGAGCTTTCTTTTTAGGAGAAAGACTAGTGAGTTGGCTTAGCAAGAAACAAGGATGTGTTTCTCAGTCAACAACAGAAGCTGAATATGTTGTTGCAGCACTGAATTGTACCAACATTGCATGGATCAAACAACTGTTGGAAGGTATAAATGAGAAAGTTACCAAGCCTGTAACTATATTCTGTGATAACACTAGTTCCATTAATATTTCAAAGAATCCTATTATGCACTCTAAGATAAAGCACATATCTATCAAATATCATTATCTTAGAGAAGAAGCTCAAGAGAAGAAAGAGGTGTTGGAATATGTTAGCACAAAGGAGCAAATAGCAGATATCTTCACCAAGCCACTACCAAAGGACACTTTTGAATATCTCAAAAGTAAGTTAGGGGTCCTACCCCTATCTTCTACTCACTGACCGAGTTCGATGAAAGCATCAATCTGATGACTCTCTTGAATATCTTTTGGGAGTTGATGCTAGAGTTATACACTTTAGAAGGTTTTCTAAAAGTGTACTGGAATTAATACTAGAATAATACAAAGAATTATATAGGGAATAGGAATTGAAGACAAATGCTTTGACCGAGGCTCAGTTGATACACAACAATAGGAAATAACTTCTTACAAACAAAAATTATGTTTTAGTTCTTTTCTTTTTTGGCATTGTTGTCAAAGGGGGAGAAGACTAATGTATGGGAGAAGACTGAGAGAAGACTACAGATTGAAATAAAGACTGAAAATAGAGGAGAAGTCTAATGTATGGGGGAGAGCATTTCAACATTTTAGAATCACAACAATCCGAATCTTTTAAAGGTCAAATCAATTGGTTTTGCCATCAATGCCAAAGGGGGAGATTGTTGGCAATATTATAGTATTACAGACAATGAAAGATTGTTGACATTTCAATAAGGATATTGAGAAGGTTGTTGATGATTATGGACATAACTGATTAAAGATGTTTTACTATCTTGATATTATTATTTTGTCATTGATGTCAAGAAATTGATTTTCTAATTCAGTATGATGTTGCCATATCTTGAGAAGTATGATATGAAGTTTATAAAGAAGTCGGTAAAAGGCATAGGAAAGAATATGATGAATAAAGAGATGAATAAGGTATTCAATGGGCAACTACTACCGAGTCAGACAGTGATGAGATCATGATGTTTTAGATTGTTTTAACATCATACATATGTTGTAAAACGTAAAGGTTAATACTATACTATGTTACCAGGCAAAGAACCTAGTCGGTAATTCCTAAGGTTATCGCTATCGGTTAATGAAGGCAGAATGTCTACTGAGTGAAATTTAGTATTTACTGAGTTACAACCGAGCTATAACAGAATGCATTAAATGTTTACGTGTTATATTTAATGAAAGATGCTAATGAGCTGGAGCGGATCAATGATTGGTAAGCTATGGAAGAAGTTTGTTAACGAATCTAAGGCAATGGAAAGTCGGCATGAAGATCTACAGCTCAAATTGAACCGCAATACCCTAACACAAATTCCAAGGTGACAATGCAAGTTCCAAGGTGAGGTAAAACATTTTCAGATCGAAGGATACATTGAACCTGGACAAGATTGAAGATCTGATGGCTATGATTGATTATGGAAAATGTGATCAATGAGATTAAGCGGTTAGAAGATTGTTTAAAAATAAGAAACTATTGATAAACAATGTATGTAGGCAAGTGTATGCACAGGGATGCTACATAGTGATCACCGAGCACAGAAGCTTGAAGACCTATTAGAATAACAAAGTATAGATGCCTAGCAGATAGACAAGATTAGTTCTATGTCTAGATTGTATTGAACAAATAGGAATCTACTTTAGCATTTTAGATGTGAAGTTGCAGATAGATTTTTATTACTGTTATTTTGTGAAAGTGACAGAAAATCTCTTAACCGAATGGACTTAACAATCTTATATGTAAATCCTCTAGCAAGGTGACATTCTGATTGAGTGTTTGAAATCCTTTGATAAGGTCACTTCTAACAAAGTGAAGGTCCTAACAGATCTGAGGGAAATCCCTTAACCGGGTCACATCTAGCAATGTGTTTGTAATCTTTAATAGGATTTTCTTTTAACCAAGCATACTCTAGAAGAGTATATTTCTTAGTGGGTCCGAAATCCCACAGTGGTTTTTCCCTATTTGGGTTTCCATGTTAAATTGGGTGCTATGAGGTTTATATTGTTCATATGCTTTTGAGTTTGCATGTTTGACAGTTTTTGGTTATATGACTGATATATATGTTACCAAGGTTGAATCTGATGTTTTTATGGATGATTAAGTTTGTATGATTCACCCCCCCCCCTCTCATCTTATTGGATATTGGATCTATACTTACATTAAGTATCAGAACTATCAGAAGAAACTGAAAGCAGCACCGGCTAAAGTCTTCGAGAGGAAAAGGAAGACAAAAAGCAATACACCGGACTCAGAGGAAACTGTGTCTGAGGAGAAGCCCAAGAAGGTGAGACAGACAAGATAGAAGACAAAGAATGAACCAACATCATCAGCACCGGTAAATATTGATATCTCCTCCTATAAACCTTTGACACATTGTCAAAGAACAATAAAGAATATTAGGAGAAAATTGCTACATGATTTAATTGAGTATTTTGATGACTTTAATGATGATGAAAAGGAAGCGGTTGAAAAGGAAATAATTCAGTATTTATGTGTTAATGATCGGTCATTTTCAAAAATTAGATCTGAAACACTGGATTCTTTGTATAAGTCCTTAGACAATAAATGGTGTAGTGCCATAGAGCAGGAATAGGAAATGAGAGAAAAAGTTTTTGTTGAACATTTTCTTGATGTATCAAATTCGGAACTATTCAATGTCATGAACAAATACAAAGGTCTTTTCTTCATGAGAAGAAGAAGACTCCTGTTACTGGAAGGGAAGGGTAAGGTAGTGCTCAAGGATACACACACTCATGCTCTAGAAGCTCTGAAGATGCATTGAGTGGTTGAAGCCAATCAGCAAGCTGAGAAAGAACCGGTTATAACAAAACCAGATGAAGCATTTGATGATGAAGGAAACCAGGTTGATGAACCGGTCGACACTATTGATGTCGATGCCCTGGACTTAGAAGATGTTACTCAGGAAACACAATTTGAGGCAACAGGACAGGAGCAACAGGCTGAACAAGTTGATAAGCAAGCCAAGGATAGAAAGGAAGCGGCAAAGGAACAGGCCGAGCATAGGAAAAAGGATGAAGAAGAGAAGAAGAAGAAGGATGAAGAAGAGAAGAAGAAAAAGGATGAAGAAGAGAAGAAGAAGCAAGAAGATGAAAAGAAAAAGAAAGAAGAGGAAGACAAGGAAGAGGAGAAGAGGAAGGAAGCAGAGAAGAAGAAGAAGGAAGAGGAAGAAAAAGAAGAGGAGAAGAGGAGAGAAGCAGAGAAAAGGAAGAAGGAAGAGGAGGACAAAGAAGAGGAGAAAAGGAAAGAAGCAGAGAAGAAAAAAGAAGAGTAGGATAAGGAAGTGAAGAAGGGGAGAGAAGTGGAAGAGGATAAGGCAGGAGAAGCGGAAAAGAGCACCCAGATGGAGACTCCGAAGGCAACCAGGAGTCAAGCCAAACCAGCTGATCTCACCAGTCCTATCAATCTCCTGTCTGCAAGTGAAACGGAGCTAATGCAGAGCATCAAGGTTGCTCAAGAGCACCTTGAAATTATTCGAAGGAAGAAGGAGCAGTATGTAATTCATGCAGCTATGGACACTCTTACTAATTTGATACTCGGTACAAATCTTCCCAAAATTGATTCATCACTAGCTAAACTTAAGCTCCTATGCACAGTAGTGGATGATCAGGTGCAGAGCCTAGAAGAGGCAGCAGAGGAGAATGTAAAGAAGGAGTGTCAAAAATCTCTTAACATAGCTCTAGTGAAGAAGTTGAATGAGCTTCGGTCTGAACTGAAGAAAGAACAAAAGGATATAAGGGATGCTCTAGATGAGGGAAATCTGCTACTCAGCAAGATCTGCCAACCCCATCTGTTCTATGATGATGTGTTAGCTCAGAAGAAAAAGCTTCAAACAAACTTGCAGTCCTACATGAGCACATTCAAGCCACCTTATGATTCCTTTACAACTTATGGGAAAACCGTTCACCGGTTTCACATCCAATCAGTAAAAATGGAGCAAGAGATCAACACCCAGTCTAGAGATTTGCAGGAGCTACAACTAGTTCTACTCCCACAATTGCAAATTCTTCAGAAGTGCTATCTGAACCTGGATGCCTTAACAGTTACACAGGAGATGAGCACAATTGATGCCATGGGAGAACAGGTCTCCCAGATGCAGACAAAAAAAGAAGTAGCCACCTCCCTACTTGAGTCCTGGTCTTTGTCGATGAAACAATTCTTGCAGGACTTTAAATCTATTTTTGACAAGTATTATTCCTTATTGTCATAAACTTTTATTATTTTACTATCAAATGAAAACAGGGTTGTTCAGCTGTACTTTGTCATTGTTGGAAAAGGGGGAGAAAAATTCTATTTGGGAGAAGTATCTGGTAATCAAATTTTTGATATGCTCTGAATATCTCAATGTTTATGCTCTATATGCAAAAGTGTTATACATTGTATTGTTAAAGGGATAGTGTATATGCTTAGGGGGAGCAATTTTGCTAATGGCATGATTTTGTTGTAAAACACTTAGATGTCAAAATTTTATTTTCCTAAGTGTTGCCATCAATGCCAAAGGGGGAGATTGTTGGCATTTTTTATGTTTATGTTGTGATTGTCATTGATGGACACACACTTGCATTGAGATCTCCTTTTTATGTATGAGTTAGAGCACAACCGGTATTTGTTCCAACTGGTATGTTGTATTATAGTCTTTAGACTATTGGTGTTTTGCAGAATGTGTTTCCTGGTTTGAAGTGGCATGTTGACCCCAAGTGGTTCGTGGATCCCAAGTGGTACGAGGGATTAAAGCAACATAACACATTTTTACCAGTCTTCATTTTTGTCAAACCGGCAACTGACATTTTATATGAATCGGTAATACTCTACGATGAGTTACCAACCGACATTTTGTGATGAGTTACCATCCACCGATTGTTTGACGGTGCCAATACCTTAACGGTGCTTTTTGTGTCATGGTACCAAGTATGTCCAAGTTCATTGAACCTAGGAAATTGTTATGTAATCCTATTGGACTGACATGAAATCAGATTCCTTTATAAGGACATCATGTCTAGGGTTTTAGGTTGTTGATGTGGTTGTAGCAAAAGTTTATGTTGTTGCTAGGGTTTAAGGTGGTTGAGGTGTTGGAGAGAATATGAATGTGTAGAAGACTAAAGTAATGCTGGAGTGCATTAGGAATGAGCTATCAAGGATCTAACCGAGCAGTCTGTGCTACTAGCTAGATCAAACACTTGTTGATTACTCACATCTTTGACAAGTCTATAGCCCTTAACCAGGTAGGCCCAAAAGCCTTTTGTAAATCGTCTAACAAGGTGGTTCACATCTGTGGATCTAAAATCCTCTAGCAAGGTAGTCTTTAATCAGACTTATCTCCTAACAGAGATTGAGATTCCTAACAGGATCTGTTTTGGTAAAGAACATTGTAAGACCTTAACCGGTATGACCTTAACCGGTTTGGTTCCTATTCTACAGATAGTTACTTGTGAGTTCCATCTCACCATGGTTTTTCCCATTTGGGTTTCCATGTCAAAATCTCTTGTGTTATGGTGTTTTTGCTTCTATGGGTGAATGCATTATTAGCTATTTGGTTTGCATGTGTGTTAACCAGTTTGTCTGCTAAACTATTTTACCGGTTTACTATTAGTCTTGCAAAGTGTTTAAGTGCACAAATTTTTGGCATACTAATTCACCCCCCACTCTTAGTATTCATCAAACTCATGTTGTACAAACAAATGGTGGATAGTCTAAAGGTATCATTTACTACTATCACCTTTGAGCAGATACCAAGTGATCAAAATCGAGCTATTGATGCTATGGCTACCATCACATCTCTCCTAGATCTTCCACAGAATTCAACACTCTACGAGTTCTTGGTTGAACAACTTTGGATCCCCACTTATGATATCCCTGAATCTGAGATGATATGTTTCCTTATCGGTTTTGAATCCCCATGGTATGGTGAGTTCTACACCTACCTCCGCGATCACACACTTCCTCCTAACCAATCGAATAACCAACGTAAAACTTTCATTCGCCAAATCGCTCGATATAACATTATTGTCAAAACCCTATACCGACGCAGTCTTGATGGTACTCTCCTTCGATGTCTGGAATAGGATGAGATAACAAAGGCCGTGGAAGAGGTACATGAAGGAATTTGTGGAACTCATGCAAGTGGTCTGTCACTAGCCAAGAAACTCCTACGCACTGGATACTATTGGCCATCTATGGAAAAAGACTCCTATTACTTTATCAAAAAATGCAAGAAATGCCAAGTTCATGGAGACCTGATATATGCACCAGCATAGGAATTTCAACCAATCGCAACACCATGACCTTTTTGTCAATGGGGCCTTGACCTTGTGGGTAAAATCCATCTATCTTCATCCAACAACCACAAATTCATTATAACTGCCACTGGATACTTCACAAAGTGGATCAAGGTTGTTCCACTTACCCAAGTCACCAGCAAGCAAATCGCCTCATTCATCCTCAATTACATCATTTGTCGGTATGGTGTACCCATATCCATCATCACAGATAACGGACTTCCATTCAAGAATCAGGATGTTCGTGAGCTCTGTGAGAAGTTTCACATCTAACACCATTTTTCCACTCCCTATTACCCACAAGGCAATGGTCAGGCTGAAGCATCAAACAAGAACATATTAAGAATCCTCAAGAAGATAGTCAATGATGTCGGTTGTGATTGGCATGTTCAATTGAATCCAGCACTATGGGCATACCGCACTAGCATTCAAACCCCTACAGGCGCAACTCCCTACTCACTGGTCTATGGAGCAGAAGTTATCTTACCTATCAAGGTCGAGATACCATCTCTATGGGTTTCCTTGCACAATCTCATCGATGATGAAGCATACAGAGTATCCCGTCTTCAGGACTTAGAGCTACTTGATGAGAAGCGACAAGCTGCATACAATCACCTCAAGGCCTATCAGCAGCGCATGAGAAAAAGCTATAATCATCAGGTTAGACCTCATACATTCGAGGTAGGTGATCTTGTTCTTTGGTAAAATCCTCATAACCAACCCAACCAAGAACATCAAGGAAAGTTTGAATCAAATTGGCTAGGTCCATATGTTATTACTGCTATATTTGGGTTCGGGGAATATTAGTTAGCTACTTCAGATGGGTTCGGGGAATATTAGTTAGCTACTTCAGAAGGAGAACCACTAGCAGATCCAATCAACAACATGCACCTCAAATGGTTTTATACCTAAAAGCTGTACAGAGCATTAGGCTCCCATGCATACCGAAAAAACACCAAAAACATTCAGATAAATGTCCTAAGGAAAATACAAAAAAAACATCAAAAATAGTAAAGAAAAATCATGCATCCAAATAGTGAACAACCACTCCAGTGGCACCTTGGGTAAGTGCGATGGTGAAAACCTGGCAAATAGGCGCCACTCGTAAAGGCTATGGCTCCATTATTTTTCAGACTTGTTGCGATCACATTGATTACATCCACTCATCCATCTGTCCAAACCATGGCTGGTTATTGATCTGCAATCCAGGATAATACTTCACGTGTCTCGCATCCCTCTTTTTCATAGTCATGTCTAAACTGGGGGCAATACCCTTAATCTAGTTTGATGGAAGTGGATACTACATTGTTTTGTGATTCACTGAGTTCTACATTGAAAACTATCTCGCAAAATCCAAAAACATCGAAAAACTATCTGACAAAATCCAAAAACATTCAAAACTATCTCACAAAATCCAAAAACATCCAAACTTGTCTCAAAAAATACAAAAACATTCAAAACTATCTCACAAAATCCAAAAACATCAGAAAACATCAAATCAATCAAAAACATGGCACCACCCTGTACATACATTTTTTCAAAGCAGATACCAAGCAAAACATTACAAAAAACTCCAACGATGACCACTTATCCAATCAACCAAACAATCAACATCAAACACACAAAATGTCTAAAATAAGGATGCATCCTTCCTTACCAAAACAAAGACATGGTACCGTTTTCTTTGACAAGAAAATTCTGTTTAAGCTATCAACTACTTGATTGATTTGTGGGTCATTTATTCATATCAGGTTCCTACAACATTGTTTGTGTATCTTCTGTGAATTATTCCGATGAAGTTCTGGGGCATGTATTAATGGTGTCTATGTGGGAAGTATACTAAGCTACGTGGTCATAGGCAAAATATAGTCATAGATCACTACAGCTTGCTTACTACAACGTATATCGCGACCATATGAGAATGAACCATTATCGAGGATCCATATTCTTTATATATGTTGTTTTCTTACAGGTACAGTGCTCCATCTTTGGTTCCTACTGCCTCATCCAAACTCAATGATGGTTTATCTCTGATTACGGTATGAACTTGTCTCAGGATATGATCGGCGAAAGATCAAGGAGGACGTTCCAAGTCATGCATAAAAAGGAGATAATCCTTATCTATTCTGCAAGAAATGCTCAGGTCAACTTGATCCATTATATCAAGTTGCTTGTATTAACTTGCTATATTAAAATTCATGTAAGAACTACTCAGGTCATCTTGAATCATTATGTCAAGTTGCTTGTATTTTCTTACAACATTTTTAAGCTCAATGATGAAAATAAAGCACTATGGATCATCATTCCATCTCATCTATTTATATTGCATTTCGTTCCATCTCGCGCATCCATTTACTCATTCCCTATTCATATACATGGTTTTGTATGTAAGTGCGAACAAAGTTAATATAAGTAGCTATGTGAAAATTGAGCTGGTCTTGGATACAATCATGACAGACTACTTTGATACATCATCAAGTACATCATGAAAAGTCTAAACAACCTTGCATTCATCTATCATGATCATATCATCATCATTACATTTAGTTGCATTTACATCAAGTGCATTTCAAATCATTTAGATGCATAAAGTTACATATAGTTCATTATCATTTATTGACGTTAGTCTTATTATATCATTTTCATCATTTCATAATCATGACATTTAGATTCATTCATACGATACAAATGTCCTTGATTGTTGTAGCGTCATAAATTGTACGCACTCGCTAGGGTGGTACAATTTCACACCTAGTTTAGCACCCGCCTTAGTGCATTTTGCATTCTGCATTGTATTTCTCCTTAAGCACTTAATTAATCAAATTAATTAGGTCTAAGGTCCCTATTTCATCATTCTCTACATCATAAAGTTGGGCCCTTTCACTAAAGCGTGCCCTTCGCATTTTATTCCTCCAATACATCACTTAATCAAAAACCCTAATTAAGTCCTATTTCGAACTTGGGGGCTTGGTTTCGGGGTCTAAACATCTCGAAATCACCTGTAACTTCGGGATTCTCTCTAAAATCATCATATCCGACGGCCCTGAAAATTTGGTGAAAAGTTGTCGGGACCATGGCGCCCGTGCAACATGGTCCCGGACATTTTTCCCGAAATTTTGGGAGCATGATCTAATCATAAAATAAAGCTTAACCCCAAGAAATTGGCGGGCTATTCAATCTCTAGGTCGGCCAAAATACGAATTTACGACCTAGGGTTTCATACATAAAAGCTCTCTTTCCTCATTGGAAGGGATCGGATTTTTGTTTCCAGGAACTGGATATGCAGCGAAAGAGCAGATCTTTGAAGACTTCAACAACACTCAACTTCATTCTATCAAGCATCTATCAAATCCATTCATTCATCCAATTAGGGCTTGGAAGACATTGAAGAACAATAGGAGATTACCGACTGAAGATTGGCTTGTACTCCTCCCCTAAGGGTTGGGTATGATTTCATATTGTTTTCATGTCCTTACATAAGCTTTGATATATCATTTATTCTTTAGATCACATTGCATCTTGATTTAGAGCATTTGCATTATCATTTACAAGCAATTAGGGTTTACTTTCTAGGTTGCTCTAGTTTGCTTTCTTGCATTTTGGACCTTGCGCACACACTAGGTCTGCACACACAATACATTTTACAAAACAACTTGGCTATTCGTGGAGGTGGAAATCACCAAAGCGGGGGTTTGACTAAGGCAAAACCCTATATAGCCGCCCTTCCCCCTTTTCAGATATTATTGCAGGTTTCGGGATTCGGACGACGCCGCAGGACACAGATCCGGAAAGAGGAGACTGAGACTGAACCTTGTGTAAAATTGCAGCTCAGAAGACCAGGACAGGGGCGCTGGGCACCCTGGTCCCTGGGACAGAGGCGCTGGGCACCCTGGTCCTCCGGACAGACAGCTCTCCGACAGTTTCCAGACAGTGTTTCAGGGTGCAAAACAGTGGTTTCCGGTGCAGTTTTCAGGACAGTGGCGCCCGCGCCCCCGTCCCGAACATTTTCAGTCTAATTTCAACTCTGGGTACATATCTGCATTCTTATTTTATCCTTACATTTACAGTTGTCTATTGTTTAATCTCAATTCTGCAAACTTGTTACTAGTTCATACTTACATTTCGAGGTTAGGGTTTGAACTTGTATCATTTTAGCTTTCAATTTCAACAAGGGAATAGAAATCCTAATAGATATCCCGTGGCTCTCTCTTTCACCAAAAGAAGTAGCCAACCGTGCGATATCTCTAGGCTCTTTCGTATTCCGCAATGTGTGTCAAAAGTTAGGATTAGGGTACATTGTCCTAGTCTCGCTTTTTCCCCTACACATTTTGGTGAACCCGACGTGAATCTATCATTGCTTCCTCTTGCATTGCATTTGTTAGATCTAGATCTAGATTTAGTGTGTTTTCATTTCATTTCATTAAAAGAGAAAAAGAGAAAAAAAAAAAAAAGAAAAAAAGAGAGAACTTGTGTTTCTTTGCATTGTGTGTTTAAATTTTATGCAATCTTTTCAAAATGTCAGATTTCTATTTGCAAAATGTTCATGCATTTGATGATTATTATGAGTATAGCCAAGATGAATTAGATGAAGCTTTAGATGAGTTTTTAAACCCTAAGGATGCTAAACCTTCATTTTACCAAAAACTCATAAACCTTGTTACTATGCCATTTAGGTGTGATGAGAAAGATAAGTCGAATGATTCCTCTCAAGGATACATTCCTATCCACTCTTCCCCTGAATCTAGTAACATGGTTGTTTTCAATAATCCCCTCTATGAGGAGATGTCTCCTTTTGAATCAAAAGATAAACCTTTTAACCGATATGATTATGCTTTGTTGGATGATGCCTTTGATGACTTTGTGGCTTTGTCGAAACCTATAAACAAAAACAAGATCTCTAAGTTGGTTAACATGATAAATTTGAATGAATATAACAAACCCCTCTTTGAAGTCCAAGGTGCTTGTCCTTCTCCCACCTTTCAAATTCCTAAGACTCCTCTCCTTACTGTCCAAGGGAGGTATGATCATGATTCCTTTGGTACTCCAAATAAACTAATCATTACTGTACAAGGAAGACAACCTATAAGTCCTTACAATTATGCTAAGCAAATAACTAGAGAGAGTTATCATGCGGTTGCCCATACTTCTCATACCAGAAATAATAAGCAACCCAATCCTCCTCCTGTTATTCCAGTTTCGCTTCCTAATCCTCAACCAATCCTTTCTCAAGCTCCTCGTATTTCGCAAGTTATGGGTAAGGAATATGATCTCATAGAACAACTTAAAACTACCCCTGCTAAGATATCCCTTTGGGATTTGATTCAAACTTCTTCTGCTCATCATGGAATGTTACAAGATGCCTTGAAAGATTTGAATGTTCCTCCACCGAATACATCTAGTAATATAGCATCTTTTGTTAACTCTGTGATGAATCCTAAGCCTCAAATTGTGTTTATGCAAGATGAGTTGCCTACTAGTGAAGTCCAACAACAATATGATCCCTTGATGATTGTGGTTGTCATGAAAGACACTGCTATAAGACGAACATTAGTAGATAATGGCCCTGGCCTTAATGTGTGTAGCATCAATCTATTACATAAGATGAATGTGGATACTTCTCTTATGGAGCCTGACTCTCGTTCCATTCGTGGTTTTGACAATGTGGCTAAGACTTCATTGGGTATCATCACCTTACCTCTCACAGTGGGACCTGTTACTTTGCCTACTCCTATCCATGTTATGCCAGGAAATTTAACATACAACTTGTTATTAGGGAGGCCTTGGATCCACAGCATGCAAGCTGTCCCCTCTACATTGCATAGACAAGTTAAATTCATCTATAACAACAAGACATATACCTTGATGGGTGATACTAATTTTCAAGCTTGTCTACAAACATCTAATTCCAAAGGAGATTCTTCTACGCCTAGTGATGACTCTTTAAACAAGAAACCAATCGATGAGTCTTCGCTTTCCGATGATCAAAATCCTTGGGATGAATCTGGAATTCCTAAGGAAGATCCTTCTCGGCTTGAAACTACACATAAAAAGGATTTTGATCCTGAGAAGGTTCTCGTAGAAGATGATTGGGGATCTCTTGACTTTAACCCTACCTTTGTGGGTGAATATAAGATTCCTTCTAGAGAACTTAAAGTTGAAAAGAAGGAAGAAGCTGGAAATCACAAAGTTGAAAAGAAAGAAGAAGCTAAAAGTCAATCAACCCTGCCTGAAGCTATGAGTAATAATTTTGTGGCCGCTTCTCAAACTTCCTCTTCTCACATTTATAACTATGAAGAGTTTGATTCTTTATCTTATGAAAAACCACCTTCTTTTCCTGAAATGGCTGATCGCTATGGTCGTGGTTTTCGCATTTTTGCTAAACATGGGTATCATGGAAAAGGTTGTGGTGCTAATGAACAAAGGATTAGAGTTCCTCTAGAGACTAATTTTCAACATTACGCCTTTGGACTTGGCTATAATCCCTGCAGACGTACTAAAGCCTCTAAAAGACCATGCATTAGTGTTAATGCCATCTCTACATCTTTATCAATACAACACCCTGAGTATATTGATGAGGATTCTTCGGGTGATTGTGCTCTAGATATCTTCCCTACCGACGACGCTTTAGCTGAGTTCTTGGGAGCCTATGACACTCTTCCTCGTTATCATCACAATAGGGGACTCCCTTATTGTTTGAATACTGAAGCTTATTTTGGAAAAGAGATTGATAATGATAAGACTGTGAAAGAATTCCCTCAGTTAAAGGATACTCCTCAACAAAGTAATCTTCTCATAAGTGATACCACTGATGTTAAGATGGATCCTTGCAACAAAGAAAAAATCATTAAAATTGGAAAATGTTTGGATAAAGAGGAATAGAAACAATATGAAGAACTATTGCATGAATTCCCTGAGATTTTTGCTTGGGCATATTCTGACATGCCTGGTATAGATCCTAAGATTGTTACTCATAATATCGTCTTAGTACCTGATGCTAAGCCCGTGAAACAAAAGATTCGAAAAATGAATCCTAAGATAGCTCTGCTTGTTAAAGCTGAGATTGAAAAATTATTGGAGGCTGGATTTATCCGCCCTATTGACTATTCCCCATGGATTTCAAACATTGTCGCTGTGGCTAAACCAGATAACAAAATAAGAATGTGTACCGACTTTCGGGATCTAAATAAGGCTTCTTTAAAAGATGATTTCCCTCTTCCAAACATTGATATGATAGTTGATTCTACGGCAGGACATGCCCTCTTATCCTTCATGGATGGTTTTTCAGGCTACAATCAAATTTTCATTAACCCTCAAGATCAATACAAAACCGCTTTCACCACTCCTTGGGGTACGTTTTGTTGGATAATGATGCCTTTTGGACTTAAAAACGCCGGTGCAACTTATCAACGAGCGATGACCCTTATCTTTCATGATTATATGCATAAGATTTTAGAGGATTACGTTGATGATATTTTGGCTAAATCCTTTCTTCGCATGGATCATGTTAAAGTCCTTCGTCAAATCTTCGAGAGAATTCATAAATATCACATGCGCTTGAATCCCCGAAAATGTGTTTTCGGTGTGGATAGTGGAAAACTATTAGGGTTCATAGTTTCGCATCGTGGGATTGAGGTGGACACTAAGAAAATAGATGCTATTGTTAACATGCCACCTCCTTGAAATGTATCTCAACTTAAAAGCTTACAAGGAAAGATTCAGGCTATTCGTAGGTTTGTGTCTCAGCTTGCGGATCGTACCTTTCCTTTTACTCAACTCCTTAAAAAGGATATCACTTTTCAGTGGAATGAGGATTGTCAGCAAGCATTTGAAGATTTAAAAGTGTATTTGGCTAGTCCTCCTATTCTTCAACCTGCTGAACCTTCTAAACCCTTTATCCTGTATACAGCTGCTTCTTCTCATGCTCTCGCAGCATTGTTAGCACAACATGATAAAGATGGTAAGGAGTGCCCGGTTTATTACATAAGTCGTATCTTACTCGATTATGAGACCCGATATTCTGCGATAGAAAGACAATGCTTGGCCGTGGTGTTTGCGACTCAGAAATTGAGACATTATCTTTTAAATTCAGAAGTCCATGTCATGGTTAAGTTTGATCCGTTGAAGCATCTTTTCTCTAAAACTGATTTATCAGGACGTCTCGCTAAGTGGGTTATGATGTTAACTGAATTTGACCTTAAATTTGTTTCACAAAGAGCAATTAAAGGACAAGCGTTGACTGATCACTTAGTTGAGGCTCCTTCACCTTTTTCATTCCCTAACCCTGAGTCCTTTCCTGATGATTTTATTCTTTCTATAGAGAAAGATGAAACTTGGGAGTTATATTTTGATGGCTCTAAGTGTCGTACGGGATCGGGGGGAGGGGTTGTTTTGGTTTCTCCTACAAAGAAACCTATTCCCTTATCATATCGTCTAAATTTCCTGTGTACCAATAACATTGCTGAGTATGAGGCTCTTATAGCAGGAATAAAAGCAGCCCTAGCTCTTAATATAAAACACATACATATCTATGGAGATTCGCAATTCATTATAAGACAAGTAACAGGAATTTATCAAGCAAAACAAGACAAATTATCACAATATAAAGACCTTGCTATATCTTTATTACAAAATTTTGATTCTTATACCATGGAACCAGTCCCTCGAAAAGATAACCGACATGCGGATGCGATGGCATGTGTGGCTTCGTTAGTATCTTTAGAGGACCCTATGGTCGATCTTAACTTCGTTATTCACAATCTTACTTCTCCAGCTATTGAAGATGATTCTAGCTTGGTAACATGTTGTGACTTTGTAGACTCAGATGAATGGTTCTCGCATATTGTAAGATATTTGACCGATGGTACCTTCCCTGATTCTGCTAATAGGAACACTAGGGCTAGAATCCGCAAGTTGTCTGCTAGGTATATCATCCTTTCTAACGTCCTTTATCGAAGGGGTTATGATGGTCTCCTTCTTCGTTGTCTTAACAAGTCGGAAATCCCTGTTGCTCTTGAAGAGGCACATTTGGGTGCCTGTGGGGGGCATTTTGGGGGCAAATCCCTGGTTCATAGGTTGCTTCGTATGGGATACTATTGGCAAACTATGCAGAAGGATTCCTTCTCATTTGTTAAGAAATGTCACCAATGTCAACAACACAATAATCTGATTCATGCTCCTGCCCAAGAACTTCGTTCTCAAGTAGCTTCTTGGCCTTTCTCCGCATGGGGTTTGGATCTTATTGGAAAAATCTCTCCTCCTTCATCTCAAGGACACACCTTCATTATAACTGCAACAAATTACTTTACGAAGTGGGTAGAGGCTATTCCCCTTCGCTCTACTACTGCTGAAGTGATTTGTCAATTTCTTCTAGAAAACATTATTTCTCGATTTGGTATACCTTCCACTATTATCTCAGATAATGGAACATCGTTTAAGAACAAGGATGTGAAGAAATTCCTTGAGAAGTATCATATCAAACATCGATTTTCTACACCGTATTACCCTCAGTCAAATGGTCAAGCTGAATCATCCAATAAGATAATTGAGCAAATTCTTCGTAAAACCGTAAATAAGCATGGTAAGGATTGGAGTAACCAGCTAATCTACGCTCTTTGGGCCTACCGAACGAGTGTACGAATTGCTACGGGAACTACTCCTTATAATCTTGTTTATGGTGCTGACGCTATTATGCCCTTAGAGTTAGAAATTCCATCACTTAGGGTTTCTCTTAAAGGTATAATAGATGATGACTCCTATAGAGAACAACGACTTCAATAGCTTGAGATGCTTGATGAACAGCGTATAAACGCTCTTGAGCATATTCAAGCGTATCACAAAACTCTACAGCGAAGCTATAATGATAAGGTCATTCAACGTTCCTTCTCAGTAGGTGATTTAGTCCTTTATGAGAATCAGCGCAATGTGAATGCCTTGCCGGCTGAAAAGGGAAAATTTAGTCCTAATTGGCTTGGACCATATATTGTTATTGAGGATTATGGATCAGGTGCTTACAAAATAGCGGATGTAGACGGTATGCCTCTTAAAGAACCTATCAATGCTATGCACTTGCGTAGATATTATGCTTAAATTCTTCACTTCTTATCTATCTTCTTCAACATTGGATAATATGTTAGTGTTTCTTAATTAAAAGCAAAATAGAATTAAATGTTATGATGTTTGATCTATATTGCTTCGTTCCTGACAAGC
Source organism: Cryptomeria japonica (assembly GCF_030272615.1). Classification (NCBI taxonomy): domain Eukaryota; kingdom Viridiplantae; phylum Streptophyta; class Pinopsida; order Cupressales; family Cupressaceae; genus Cryptomeria; species Cryptomeria japonica. Next base: position 725,959,527 of record NC_081413.1, on the reverse strand, counting down.
ATTTCTTCTTACTTTATAGTTTGTCTTGAATTCATTAAATTGTAAAAGGTTTACATTTTTATAATGCTAGCATATTATACAGTGTTTTTATGTGTTAAGTAGAATTGTATTATGTTGTGTTTAAGTTCACAATTAAATCACATTAGTTATATGATTCTTAGACTTAATGCATATTTCTTCCTTATCATCAATGTCGTACTTGATTGAATATTTTAATTAAGTCACACATGTATCAATTTAATCATGGAGCATTGAGAAATCAATCACATAGAAATTAAATTCTGAACATACATGTACATTTACCAAATGTATTAGATTTAATCAAAACAAAATATACATTGTTTTAGGCATTAAAGATAACACATTTGAGACAAAAATGAGAAGCATGTATATATACATATATATGTACGGATCGTGTACAAACATAGGTCACTGTATATCCAAAATGTGACCTCTCTCTTACATCATACAATCATCTCCTATCCCTAGGGCTAGTGGTTGGAGAGTGTCGACTGGATGCTCCCTCCTGATCTGGCTGTGGAGGTGGACCCATGGGTGTGTAGCGCGATACAGATCGTGAGTGACTCCGAGAGGAACTCCTACGATCCCTATCCATGAGGATCGCACGATAGGTGGTAGCCTCGGTCTGGGCCGCTACTAGATCTCGCCGCACCTGCTGGAGGTCCTCTGATAGGACTCTCTCTCTCTGCCCCGCCTGATGGAGATCTTCTGATAGGACTCTCCCTCTCTGCCGCGCCTGATGGAGATCCTCCGATAGGATTCCCTCTCTCTGCCGCGCCTGACAGAGATCCTCTGATAGGACTCTCTCTCTCTCCCTCCATATATCTACCTGTAATCGGAATGGGAAAAACAAATCCTCATGCCGACCCGCGTTCCCCTGAGGCCTGTAGGTAATCTGTGAGGAACTAGGAATCTGTGCTATCATGGAGATGTCTGTCATTGCCTGCTGAATCAAGGAATGCCAATCCTGCACATTAGCTGTGGCAGTAGAATAGATCTTTGTTAGTACCATTCTATATCATTGAAGCATTAATCAAATCAATATAAACCTACTATACCTGGATCTCCCTCGCGCCAGTAGGGATCATGATATGGTAGCATCCGTGACTGGGAACCGCTAGGCTCCCCTCGCTCGAATACTCTATCCATGATGGGTGTAGGCTGAACGGTACTGGTGACAGGTCTCCATATTGCCTCCTGTTCCTCCTGTTGGGGAATAAAAGGTGGATCTAGAGCTATGGTATCGTCTCCTGAATGGTGGGGAGCTGCATCCGACTCCTCCTCATCATCTCTATCATCCTCCTCGTCGTCCTCCTCATCATCCTCATCCTCATCCGCATCATCACCTGCATCCTCCTCGTCCTCCTCTCTATCTGCATCCTCCTCCTCCTCGTCACTGGGTTGATCGCCTGTAGGTGGATCAGGATCTCCCGTCTCCTCATGACCCTCTCCCTCATCTGACTCCTCTGACCTGGATCCCTCGTCCTCATCTCGGTCTCCATTTCTCCATGGGCCTGGATAGCCTGTCGAATGATCTGGTGAAAAGATAGGACCTGGATATGATCTCATGAACCATGAAACATATCTACGCTGTGCTCCAGGCTCTGCAGAATAGTCAGTGACTACATCCTGATCTGATCCCTCCAAGTCTGTCGTCTCGATATCATCCACTATCGGTCTCGCTACTACTCTAGGTCTGGGAAGGACCCGTGAGTGTCGAGTATAGATGGGCACATCGGCTGGAACACACTGCTCTAGTCCGAACTGCCTCCGTACTCGGTCGAAGTAGGAGGGGACTATGATGTGTGCATATCGTCCTCGCAGTAGGCGGTTCCTCTGTAAACATGCTAACTGTCTCTCCATACCATCCCATCTGTGCATCAGTAGGTAAGGTCTCCACACTACCACCTCAGATGTCAGTCTGTCAATAGTCACTCTCCAATACAGCAAATCCCCAAATCTCCACTCGCTGGTCAGTGGATAAGCGAACACCCTAGGTCGCTCGCTCGCTATACTTAGTGGATAGCCGACGGGCCTGGTGCATGTGAAGTGCTCTAAGATCCACACCTGTAGAAGTGTGCATGTCATCAAACTACAACCCTGTCCGAATACATACTCCTCAAGGTCGTGATAGAGATGTGCAAGCATACTCCGACCCCATGCATAAACTCTCCTATGTCTCTCCATCCCTCTGATACACCATGTGAGGCCCCCATGCATGTGTGTCCCTCGCCCATTAGGGCAGACGGCTAGTGCTATGATGGCTATCATGAGGCGTCTCAGAAGTGGTATCTCTCCTGTAGGATGTAAGAGCCAGCTGACCATGATACGACCTCTCGTCTCGCTCGGCATGACTCTCCCTATGCAGTACATCTGCTCCCTCTGATGATCCTCTGCTACCCGATCAGTCGCATATGTGACTGTCGCTCCTCTGATAGGAAGACGCAGTATACGGTACACATCCTCGAGTGTGACTGTCAGCTCTCCTACCGGAAGGTGAAAGGTACAGGTGTCAGGATCCCATCTTTCCATCAGTGCCATCAGCATCGCAGGATGAAATCGAATGGCCGGCATAAGAATCATGTACCACAATCCTACTATCGATAGGGTGTCTCTCTCTGACTGAGTCAGCCGTGGAATCTGGTCTCGCAAAGTGCGAAGGATGTGTCCCGCTGTATGCTCTCTCATGTACGGGAGACCCTGCAAAACGAAAACATGACCAAAATCAGTACTCAATCATCGAAATCGCAAATGCAAACTGTTGAACATTGAATGCTTGCCTTGTAACCCCTCGCCAGGCCCTGATTGGGGACCATGGCACCCTGTCAGGGACCATGGCGCCCTGCAGGGACCATGGTGCCCTGCAGGGACCAGGGCGCCCCTTAGGGACCAAGGCGCCCTAGGTGGGCCCCGGTCGGCGTTCAAGGTTCGCATTCGATCACGAAAAAGTCAAACATGCGAGAAATCAAAAGTCAAACGTTCAGTCAACTCACCTCGTCCAGTGGCTTGTCGTCGATCACGGCCTGGCGCAGGATCTCGATCCTCGTGGGACGCTCCGGTCGTCGTGAAGGCATGATGACTAGGTGGGCTCTGCTGCACTGAATAGTATCCTGAAATCGGCAAAGTGACGAATACAAGTGTCACTTTCGAAGTATATACTCTCATTTGTCTATTCTTACTTCTCAAAACCCTAATTTTTCCCCTATCATTCATTTTATCATAACTTGGGTTTGGGAGATGCGATTTTCGAGCCGTTTGTTGCGTTGGAATCGTATTTTCCTTCTCCTACTCTCGGAATGTTCCAAAAAGTGCTCTAATGAAGCCTATTTAGTGAACACCCCTCATCAACACTCTATTACATAATTTGTCGCAAGTAAACATGCTACCCTGTTTCACCTCCCTAAATAAGCAAGTCGAAACAGGGGGGGCATATAGCTACTCATAGATTTCATCACTTTCCCTAGTAAGCATTAGGTGATTTTGTGATCTAACGTTTGTTTTGTAGGGTGCGGTTCCTAACTGTGTACTGCAGATACCGCTGGGGGCTTCGTCCGACGACTTATGGATATATCCTTTTTTCAAATGATGTTTACTTTTCTGTACTTTAGCTTGCATATGCACGTAGTACTCATATGACCGCTAAAGTGGGGGCTAAATGTAGCGTCGTAAATTGTACGCACTCGCTAGGGTGGTACAATTTCACACCTAGTTTAGCACCCGCCTTAGTGCATTTTGCATTCTGCATTGTATTTCTCCTTAAGCACTTAATTAATCAAATTAATTAGGTCTAAGGTCCCTATTTCATCATTCTCTACATCATAAAGTTGGGCCCTTTCACTAAAGCGTGCCCTTCGCATTTTATTCCTCCAATACATCACTTAATCAAAAACCCTAATTAAGTCCTATTTCGAACTTGGGGGCTTGGTTTCGGGGTCTAAACATCTCGAAATCACCTGTAACTTCGGGATTCTCTCTAAAATCATCATATCCGACGGCCCTGAAAATTTGGTGAAAAGTTGTCGGGACCATGGCGCCCGTGCAACATGGTCCCGGACATTTTTCCCAAAATTTTGGGAGCATGATCTAATCATAAAATAAAGCTTAACCCCAAGAAATTGGCGGGATATTCAATCTCTAGGTCGGCCAAAATACGAATTTACGACCTAGGGTTTCATACATAAAAGCTCTCTTTCCTCATTGGAAGGGATCGGATTTTTGTTTCCAGGAACTGGATATGCAGCGAAAGAGCAGATCTTTGAAGACTTCAACAACACTCAACTTCATTCTATCAAGCATCTATCAAATCCATTCATTCATCCAATTAGGGCTTGGAAGACATTGAAGAACAATAGGAGATTACCGACTGAAGATTGGCTTGTACTCCTCCCCTAAGGGTTGGGTATGATTTCATATTGTTTTCATGTCCTTACATAAGCTTTGATATATCATTTATTCTTTAGATCACATTGCATCTTGATTTAGAGCATTTGCATTATCATTTACAAGCAATTAGGGTTTACTTTCTAGGTTGCTCTAGTTTGCTTTCTTGCATTTTGGACCTTGCACACACACTAGGTCTGCACACACAATACATTTTACAAAACAACTTGGCTATTCGTGGAGGTGGAAATCACCAAAGCGGGGGTTTGACTAAGGCAAAACCCTATATAGCCGCCCTTCCCCCTTTTCAGATATTATTGCAGGTTTCGGGATTCGGACGACGCCGCAGGACACAGATCCGGAAAGAGGAGACTGAGACTGAACCCTGTGTAAAATTGCAGCTCAGAAGACCAGGACAGGGGTGCTGGGCACCCTGGTCCCTGGGACAAAGGCGTTGGGCGCCCTGGTCCTCCGGACAGACAGCTCTCCGACAGTTTCCAGATAGTGTTTCAGGGTGCAAAACAGTGGTTTCCGGTGCAGTTTTCAGGATAGTGGCGCCCGCGCCCCCGTCCCAAACATTTTCAGTCCAATTTCGACTCCGGGTACATATCTGCATTCTTATTTTATCCTTACATTTACAGCTGTCTATTGTTTAATCTCAATTCTGCAAACTTGTTACTAGTTCATACTTACATTTCGAGGTTAGGGTTTGAACTTGTATCATTTTAGCTTTCAATTTCAACAAGGGAATAGAAATCCTAATAGATATCCCGTGGCTCTCTCTTTCACCAAAAGAAGTAGCCAACCGTGCGATATCTCTAGGCTCTTTCGTATTCCGCAATGTGTGTCAAAAGTTAGGATTAGGGTACATTGTCCTAGTCTCGCTTTTTCCCCTACACAATTGTATTAGCCATTACTATGCATTCATTTAGTGTCAAGTTACCAATCATCATTTATCATCATTTATCGTTGCATACATCTATTTCTCTATCCATTAGTTAAGTGAATTCATTTATCCATTTAGTATATTTTTATACTCATTCAATGCTTTTCATTTATGATTCATTACAAACATGCATTCATTTTTTTTTAATTGCATTAAGGTGCAGTTATTCATGAGTTGCATTATCATTTCACATCATCATATTTTCACCATTTAGATTCATAAACAAAACCATTTGTTTCCACATAGGTTCATATACATTATCCATATACATTCATTTAGATATCATCATTTCAACATTTTGTACTTTGCATTTGTTACATTCACCATCTAGATGCATTTTCATATATAAATCATTCATTTACTGCATTAAATCCTAACAACATTTCATATCATTATCTCATTGTCTCATCAAAAAACAAAAAAAAAATATAATCATCCTTTTTATTATGCATACATAATCATCATGGCATTACATACATAAGGCATTACATCACCAACACATCATGCACATATATACACACCTACATATACATATTAGCATCACGTCATACAATATGCATATAGACATCATGTAGGCATAAATCATCATAAAAACATGCATATAGGAATTATCTCATAAAAACACATACATATAGCAAGTATAAAGTATTCATCTGAGCATAAAATCATAAAATCATCATCCATACATGTCATCAAAATGTATATCCTCACAAAATGGGATCTCCTCATATATCATCTCATATCACCAAAAATATACATGTATCAGAGTACAATGAAGTCCAAAACATTGGCTACTAAGAGCCATCCAAGACACAGTCCAAAATGACAATATAAATACATGCATACAAAATGCTCTCTCAGATACCACTCTGACTAGATGCTGCACACCCATCTCTACCTGCTCCCCTGCTAGCCCCTGCACCACTTGATCTATCTCTTCGTGGAGGACCCATCACACCACCACTGCTCTGCATCCTCTAAGACCGCTCTGATCTCTCTTGACGCATCTGTGAATAACTCAGTGCATGTCGACTGGACGACACCTCTTTCTCATATAGGCCCTGCCAATAATCCACCTCTGCACCTGCTCTCCGAACCTCCCTCACCAAAGCCTCCACAGATGACCCCTATCCTGGTACTCCCTCCAAGGCCCACACTCTCTCCTACAATTGGATCACCCTATCCACTACCTGATCTCTCTCCTACAGCACCACAGTCAGCTCTGACTCTCAGGAAAACAACTAAACATCTCTAGCTGCTACCTCTACCTCCAAATCCTCTACGCGAGTCTACAAAAATCCTATCATATGATCCTGCAGATCTCCAACTGTAGCTCCCATATCCATAGGTGCCTATCCCTCACTTGCATCCCTACCACCAAATCTCATACCTCCCTGCATCAACGGTCCCTGAGATAGCTGCAATGGCTGCCCACCTCTCCCTCTCTGCTATAATCGCCCACCACATCCACCCCCACCTCTGAATCATCCTCCTCCTCCAAAACCACCACCCCCTCCTCCTCCTCCTCCATCCCCACCACCACCATCTCCATCACCACCATCCCCTCTCCCCCGTCCACTTACTACTCTGTGACCTCCTCTCCTCCTCAAAATCTGGAATCGGCTCTGTCGGATCTGATATCCGATGAATCGGATGCGCTGCAATATACTGCATATACTCCTCTGACACCCCAACATCCACCATCCCCAGCCTCATATGCCATGGTCTCACCTATAGTGTGTGAAACTCTATTAATGCCTGATCATACGATAATACTGGCCCCCATAAGTATCTCTCTCGAACCACCCTAACATACTCTCCTGAACCACTAGGCAATCCCTGCCTTTGCCCAAACTGTCTCAACACTCGGCCTGGAAGTTGTCTCTCCACATTGTAGGTTGTCCTACCAATGAGGAATCGAGTCATAAACACATAGGGCAATGCCTTCGCATCATCCTCCCATGGCTCACACTAAATGTACGACCTCCAGATCACTGTATCCAAGTCATCCAGTGCCCGCCGCCACCACTCTAACCTCCCTAGGTGGGGCTGACTCATCATCCCTCCATACATGTATACATAGGTCTAATCCACTGCTCGAAATCTCAAACTGACTAGTCGGGTAGCTGGTAAATGCTCCCATGCCCAAATATGCAGTAACATGATACCCACTCCCAAAGAGCCCATCCCTCGATATGCTACCTCATGTAGCTCCCGATATAAGTGTGATAGCACGCACGATCCCCATGCAAATTGGGTCCCCTCTATCATCATCTACTCAATCACCTGACCCCAACCAATGACCAATCCATGCGATCGTCGATCAGGGCATAGTAGCCCCCCAACAATACCTGATAGCGCTGCTGGTAATGGCTCATACAACGTGGCTATATCCTCCCAGGTTATCGAACCATCATCAATATAGAAATCCTCCTCAAAAAATCTCTGCATTGCTAGGGTCCCCCATGCTTGATCATATTTCACTAGCTCTCCTAGGATAGGAATGTGCAGGATACGCCATACATCCTCCAGAGTCACTATCATCTCTCCCTGCGCCAAGTGAAATGTACTTGTCTCACTATGCCACCACTCTCCCAATACTTTAATCAAACTGTGATTCATCTGAATCACGGGCATATACATCACATCATATAGGCTTGTAGCTGCAATGCAATCCACCTCGGCCTCTGTCAACCGATTGAGCAACACGTGTGTAGTGGGATGCCTCTCATGCAACTGTAAGATGCAAAGATCCTCCTGCACACGTGCATCAACCATCATCATCAGTTGTTTTGTTTCAAACTTTCTTAAGTTTAAACCTAGACTATCAATAGATACTTTGATCAGGTATCTTCAAGTCTCAACAGGTAAGCAATCATGGCACACCTATACTTCAATAGGCATTTATCCTAATGACCTAAGTCTCATCAGGGCTGCTATGGTTCAAAACAACTCTCACCTCATCTCTCCATCCATCGATCATTGACATCATGAGATTTTTGTTTAAACACACTGGGGCATCTATTTTCCTACACAAAAGTGCTAAAAGGCTAACAAAGGCGCTCACTCAACTAGGAAATAGTGCTAAACTAACACTAGTGCTACTTTGACTATGAAATAGCGCTACTTCATAACAAAAGTGCTCAATCAACTAGGCAATAGCGCTCAAACAACAAAAGTGCCATATTGACTATATAATAGCACTACCTAACCACAAATGCGCTCAATCAATCATGCAATAGTGCTCAAACAAGTGAAAGCGCTAAAACAACTATGTAATAGCGCTAACCCTAACAACAGCGCTAGAACTACTACGCAATAGCACCATAGCAGCACAAAAGCATTAATTTGGCTGACAATAGCGCTAAAACACAGTTTTAGCGCTATTGTCTTGACTCAACTTGGACCTAGTTAAAAACATATCAAAAATGCATAAAAATCAAAAATTCAAATTCACATACCGTTGGTCCGTAGTTGTCTGGCCGCTAGAATCGACGGACTCACTCTAAATGGTGCTCTGCTATGGGAACTGACAACTTGACTGCTGCTTGCTCCTCCACAAAGTCAAAACCAGAGCTCAGATTTCACTATGGTCGCGAATACAAATGAGCATGTTTTCACCCCTTTCTCCCCATATAAACCCTTCATCATAACCCTAATTTTCCCTTGCTCGCCGTCGTCATCCCCGTGAACTTCTCAAGCCTCCTATTTCTTCATTTTATCTCCGATTTCTTCTATTTTTCACCAGTATTGCTAACTTCTTCTCTTCTACCACCCTGCCAATTTTCATTCTTTTACAAGAGATCGCCCGATTTTTCAAAAAAATTCGGCCCATCTCTCAAGGGGGCATATGACCCATTAAATTAACATTTTATGGGGCATTTCTTCACACCTATTTTTATTTCTTTGAAACGACGTGATAAACTGCACCGTCTCAAAGAGGGGCAAATGTAGTCACATAAATCTGTCCATTTTAATTAAATGAATATTTGCTATTTATTTGATTAAAAATCCACTAGCCATCAGTTAATTAAATTAATATTTAATTAATTCATCTTCAAACATTCTCCTATTAATTAAATAAGTTATTCAATTTATTTTAATTAATTCATGCAACCAAATTCACACTCAATTAAATGAATAAATACTATTTATTCAATTTAATCCTCTTTCCTCTTTTAAATAAATTAAATAAAACATTTATTTAAATCATTATTCCCCCCCTCCCACTTGCATTTTCTTATAGATGCAAGTTGCAACCACAAGTTGAAATAAATTAATTTTTTTAAATTAAAATCCTATTTTCCCTCACCCACCAAACCCACTTGCAATCCTAACCCCCTTCTAGATTCTTCTAAACCCTTCCTAATTAACCTAATCCATCCCCTAATTATTGTCACATTCCTAAGCAACTTGGAGTCACTTCTCAAAGACTTCAAAGTCTTTGAAAAGCATTTAATGCTTTGTGTGTTCAACAATTTAACCTCTAAAGTTTTCTAAACCACTTATGGCTCTTACATGACCATTTATGGTTAACCCCTAACTCAACCCTCATATGACTCATGTGTCTCCTTAAGCATTTATTGCTTTGACCATGGTTACCCCTTTTACCTTTGCACAAGAGTTTATCCATTGGATAAAAGCTTTATTCTTTAAATAAAGAATTTATTCACTCAACCCAACCTTGACCTTAACTCCCAAGTTAACTCTCAGGTCATGTCAAGCAATTAATGCTTATTCCCTCTCCTCTCAACCTATCTCACATTGACACTTGTCATCCTGGGATTGGGTTGAAAGCCATCACATAGATTGAATATCATTCAATCCTGACCCCTGTTGAGATTACTCAATCCCAACCATCCATTGCTCCATTTTTCCTATAAATAGAGCCCATTTCTTCATAAACCAGATCCTGAAAACTTATATGCATTTAATCTATATTGAATTTTAGAGAGAGTATTTAATATAAAATCAGATATATTGTCATTTTGGACTAAAAAGAAATATTAGTTCATTTCATGATATGTCTAATTAGCTTATTTTACACTTGCATAACATAAATCATAATCATCTACAATCTTGAATCTCCATAAGCATCCATAGTGCAAAAAGCTACTGAGAGCTACACTAATTTGGAACTTGGAGAGGAGAGGAACAAAGGAGAAGGAGCTAAGAGCATGTTAGAAGGCATTTGGAGATGTCTTGTAGTATTTACTTCCATAGTTAAATCCTTTATCATGTTTTTAGTGTCTCTTTTGATATGCCTGCTTAGATTAGTTTTTGGCTGATTAACACTAACAGTTTCTTGTGTTTTTGTGTGTTATACGACCACAGGCCTTCAATCTAGCATTGTGTGTATTTTGTAGATCATCATAAACAAATTGACAAAGTTATTCAACATGAATACTTAGCCTTCAATTATCATAAAGTCTCTCGTCACAAAGTTAATAAGGAATTAAGAAAAATACACTTGTTGATGTTTAAATTACACTGACACTGGAACCGAAAGCTTCCCCAAAAGAAACTATCTTTGTAGTCTATCTTCAAAAGCCATAATTCGCAATCTCCTCTTGATGTGCCTTAGCACAATCAGCTAGGGTTTGAAGATTGGTGGGAATACAAATGATTTTGTTAGCAATACAAAATAGTAGTTGCATGTCTAGTAGCAAAATAAATCTACCATACCATCAAAGATTCAATCATTATTAAAATTGGATCGGATCACATCAAGGGTTAAGAATCATGAAATATATACCAATCTAGGGTTTAGACCAATTCTAAAAATCAACAACTCTGAAGGTAATAACTCCACAGTATACACTTTGCATTCCAGAGATCTGAAAATCTGAAAGGAGAAATATCAGTTACTTCCTTCTTTGGTTCTTCACTCAAATTTCCACAATCTTTAATGAATTATAGAATGACTCCTTGATGAGGACCCGATGATGCCCTCTAAATTCACCCCTCTCAATATCTTAATAAAAGACGAACAAAAACCTGAAGGTAAGAGCTTACTGAAATCTGAGGGTTAGTATAACCTTAGCTCTGATACCATGTTAAATTCGTGCCCTAGATCAGTAATCAGATTTGTGACATTTAATCATGCCCTAGTTTATTAATCAGATTTGTAACTTTTGATTATGCCCTAGTTTATTAATCAGATTTATAATTTTGTAAACTATAATCAAGTAAATTCAAGAATGAAACAAGGAACCAAGAGACAAACACAAATACCCTGGGAAAACCTCCAAGGAGGAAAAACCCAACATTAAAGACCCACAGATTAGATTATGTATTCACTCTTATTGCACAAATACAATACTTATCTTTCTTTTCTGAATCTGATCTGCTCTTTTTGCATGCTTCAAGACTGCACCAAAATGCCCTATATCCTCTTGAATAAGTTCACCCAATCTTTGGACAAGTTTGCACAATCCTTGGATAAATTCGCACAACCTTCTTTAGTGATTTCGCACCTCTTGTTTGCAGAGTTGATTCGCTGATTTCATGGATAACTGAATTGTATTTGTATTTGCAATTTAACCTTTATTTATATGGGTCTTTAACCCATATATCCTAGGTTGACTTTAGTCCCTTTTGGCACCAATTTGTGGCATGTTGCTTTTAGTGAGGCATGGAGGATGGGGTCGAACTTGTCTTGGTGGCACACTACCCCTTTAAGATAGGACCCAATCCTAAATGCATTCGGATGTTGTCTTAAGGCAATCCGAACCCATTTTCACTAGTTATAAACAACAATATGATTAAACTATCATCCATAAATATATAAATAATATTCCACCTCATTATTCAAATCCATAATTATCAGCTCATGGATTAACTTTTTGTTCATGATTAACTAGTCCACCTCTCTTCATCAACTCTATAATTAGTGGAGTTATCTCATGGAAAATGATCAAATCTAGACCATACATTAGTTCTCCTCAAAATTTATAAATTCACCTTTATTCATCAATTTTATAGTCCACCTCCAATAGAATGTTATGCTATCAATCTATTCATCCAAAGAATGCTAACTTTATGTTGCAAAAATTGAGAGCATCCTCATACCATTTAAATATAGAGCATGCCATAGTTAAATGTTCAAATAGAGGTTTTCTAAATTATAACACAAATTGAATTTTTTTTTTGTTCATTATTGTTTCATTCTAACTTTTCATGTACATAAACTACACAAACATTGTTTTGATTAAGTAAAAGTAGGTAATTGAAAGGTACCCAAACCTTGTACAAAACAAGAGAACAGAACTACGAGAAAGAAAAGTGCCTAGTCACTTCAAAAAGACAAAAATATCCCATCGAAAAGGATCAGCTTACATAACATAACATAACCTATAAAAACCAGAAATAGATAGCAAAAGGAAAGCACAATGACAGTAAAAAGACAAGACCGAGGAACCCTGCAGAAACAGAGACAGAGAGTTAGATGCTTTTCATGATTTCCTCAGCATGAACAACCATTTGTTTCATGTTGTTCGCTGAGGTCTTTAATTCCTCCAGCTCATGACCTTTGATGTCACCCTTGATCTTTGTGTTAGCTCTATTCCTCATATCATGACCCTTCTTGTCTGGCTGCTCTTTATCACCATCCTTCTCAACCTTGTTCTCAAACCTATTGATAAGGATGTCCATGTTATCCATCGAAGCTTTGAGGATCTAAAAATTTTGGTCGGCTATCTTCTTAACATTGAGTTCCAGCTTGTCGACTCTACTACCCAAATTGTTCATTTTATTTTCCATTTCCTTGGTGTATCCCATCTTATTAACCTTGTTTTCTGTTGCTATAATTTTACCCACCATACATTCAATAACTTCTGCATTGTGCAGAACAACAACTAGTTCTTTAACATGTTTCGCTATGGGCTTATCACCAACAGTAACTCTTTCTATAGCCTTCGTATCAGTCTTCAGACTGTTGATATCTTTCACCATGGTAGCAATGGTCTCACAAAAATCTTTTATGGTATCATTTTCACCAATATCACTTTTATCCCCTTTATCCTCCTTCTGTAGACTTGTGGTATTCAAAACCTCATTGTTGCCCATTACCGGGTCAACCTCCCCTTCTTTATCCTTATCCTCAACCTTCTTTTTTTCATCAGCATCCTCTTCAGAATCGACCAGAATATGGTTGATGTCTTTGTTGTTACCCTTTTTAGTGTTCTTCTTCTAAGTCTTCTTTCCAATGGCTTTCCCTTTCTTTGTTTTAACAAAAAATTTCTGTAAAGATTCAGTATCAGACTCCAACATGTCTGAGTCCACCACAATCATTTTCCTCTTAGCCTTATTCCTCCCTTTTTTGCTAGTCCCTTTCGATTCTCCCTCAGTATTTGATTCAAAGTTGAATCCGCTAGCTTCACTCTCTGTAGTCTCATATCTTGCATTTTTTCCTTTGATAGGATTTTCAATGCACTTCCCCTTAAGCATTTTATAAACTAGGACCATAAGCCCCTGGTGGAGGGCATGGTCGCCTTTAGGATCCTTCTGAACCTCCTTGATGGTGTGGTCCATAGAGCATGCAAGGTAATAAGGCAAGCTCACCTTTTCCCCATGGCAGAAATGGTTGAGTAAAACAAAGTGATGCCCATAGGCTCTGGTAAACCTACCGTCTAAAGTAATGTAGGCAATAGAAGCAAATAAAACAAACCTCCATGGCCTAAAAATCCTCTTTGGAGCATGGTAGGAGTTGTCAATTTTAATCATCTTTCTCCTCTCTTCGTCTGTGACTAGAAACTTATCCACTGTTTTATCTGATATGTTGCGATCCCTGTAAAATTTCATTCCCTCAATGGTCATCCTCGTAGCCTCAACAACGACCTCCTCATCAACATTCATCATCTAGGACCCAACCAAGATTTTACCATTTTTCCAGTTCTTGATGAAATAGCTAGTAATTGTGGGATCTTTCTCACTTAGCCGCTCCATGAAAACATTCAAACCCCCCTGCTGAAGGATATCCTAGACATCATTGTTATTTTTCCAGTCAGAGCAAGAGGTGGGTTCAAATCTTTTCTTATTACCTCCCATTTTTTCAACACTTTCCTTGAAGTTCCTTCTCTTGGCTTGATATCCTCTCCTCTAGTTTCTGTGGTTGCCTTGTAAGAACGCCCAGAATCCATGCCAAATAATTATGATAAGACACCTATATAAATGGTCATTATCTTCAAAGTAACCCTGCATCGAAAAAGGTGGATGATGCATTAGAAATAATGATTAAAAGTGCCACATTGCCTATCCTGGCTCCGGTCCAGATTAATCAGGGATTTCATTTCACTTGCAATCTCACTTTCACCATGACTAGCAATGATGTCTTTCGATTGGCAAGCCAGGTTGGTAGCCCAATCAGTGTAGGAATTGTTAATTACTATGTGAGCACCATATTTTTCTACTCATCCTAGATGATTTAATGTAGGATGATTGTATGTTTTATAGTTTTGGAACCAACCATTAACTAATAAGATTAAGAGAGCCATTATTATTATTGAATGGAAATTCAATGTAGAGATAGATGTTTGAATTGTTCACAAGTATAATAAGAGGGTCAAGTTTTGTAGGATTGTCAACTTCAATTATTGATACATCACCAACATCTCCTTGTTTCTCTTATATTGGGAGAGTTTGTTTACTTTTTTTATTTTGAGAACTCCACATTCTACAATAGAATTATCTTGATTCTAGTGAAATCTATAAAATTTATTTTTCTACTGGAGTGCGAAAAATGGATTTATCTGGAAACATTGATTGTCCCTTAGGGTTGATAGATTGTTGAAAGTATGATGCAAAATCCTACTTTTAAGACCTAATTTTATTTTTTTTAAGGTTCCAAAAGACCTATTCAATTATTCTACTTCAAACTTAGCTATCTCTTTACAAAGGATATGAAATAGACCTTAAGATAATCTAGCAATGGGTGTCTCATTTAGATTTGGAATATTGAGAAAATTCAAAGTGTAAGTGTTATAGTATATATATATCTATATATATTTATTATTGAATTGCTTATGAATTTCTTTTGTGATGATGATATCATGGTGATTGTTGACAAGGTTTTTAAAATTTGCACATTTCTCTCTATGAGGACCTCATATAATGAGATGTCAATGGTATGATTCTTCATGGAGGATTGTGTGTATTTACATGGATTTCCTTGTATGATCATTTTAGATCATGATACTATGTTTACATCCTTATTTCAAACAATATTACAACATCCATTAGGTGTTTGGATCAACTTTAGTTATATCTATCACCCTAATATTGATAGTCAAATTATTCACGTGAATTAGATGTTAAATGATATCCTTTGCATGTATGCGATGAACTAGAAATCCAAATGGGAGGATTTTGTGTACCTTGTTGAGTTTTCATATAAGAATATCCACCATAATTCCTTGGACATGACACCATTTCATATGGTGTTTTGGCCCTAAGATTCTTTGGGATATGGAGCAACATGTGGTTTACATCTATGATCACTTCTTGGTAACATGGGATTACCAAAGGAGGTATGTTGATTCTAAGAAATTTAATCAGCACTTATCCATTGATGAAAAGATTTCTCAATAACGTGACCACATAAGAGCCATATTCATTATTGAAAAGGTTATAGGATGTACATCATTTTGCGAGACCATTTGAGATTTTGGAGATGAGAGGGCTAGTTTCCTATCGACTTATCTTCTCAACTACCCATTCATGCATTTTTAATGTTTTTCACATTTCTATTTTGTGGCGGTATGTTCCAAACGTTTCACAAGAGCATATTTAGAGTGTCTAACAAGCATAGTCAAGACAACAACTAGCCTTGGAGACCATATGTAATTTCATCACAAGAGGTTGGGCCTTCAAGGTTGAGACAGTGATAACGTAGGAAAATGATGCTTAACTGACTGTGCTCTATCCTCACCTTTTTTATTGCTTTCTAGGCTAAGCCTATTCTATGGGTAGGAGAATGTTAAGCCCACAAGTTTTGTTCCTTTATCTTTCTCACATTTTTTTAATTTTTATTATACTTGTAATATTTTTAACATTTTTTTAGTCACTTCAATACCAACATGATTATATAGTTAACACACATAATAGTATTTTATTCTTTGAGTTATTGTTATCTTTTCAACTTCACTATTTTCACTATTTTCACTATTAAATTAAGTGATGCCAAGCTATTTTTCTCTAATGATTAAATATGTTTTACTTTCTTATGCAACATCTCAATTATGCTAACAATTAGAGGACTAATAATACAATTTTAATTTCACATGATATATTATGTCTTGTGTGTGTGTTCATTGGTTATTATTCTTTTACTTTAGTTATTATGTACTTTATATGCTTGATGTGTACTTAATGCACAAGGTACAAGTGTAAACCAAAAGTTATGGAGATATTCACATGGATTTGTGTGTGTTTAATCATCTTACTCTATTGGGTAATTGGACATGACTTGTGTTATACACATGCAATAGAAGTAATCTACATTCCCTTATATAAAACTAGTGAATTATGATCTATGTGATTAATAATTTATTTTAGGATGTGTATTTCTTATGTGTTGAAAAGAACTGTATGCTTATGTGAAATGTTTAAATAATTCTAAGTGAAGGGTCAAATTTGAGCATAAAGGTAATTTTAGATTCTATGAAAAATACTAGTTTTTTTAATGTTATTAAAAAATAAGGTAGGGAAATATATATGTTAAATTTGATTCAAAAGCATCTAGGAATACTTAGGTGTCTTTTTAGTAAATAAATTTGCATTAACTGAAAGAAAATATATTTTGATTTATTTTAAAAAATTTGACCATGCAGATGTAAATGAAATTTATGAAAATAATTATTTATTTTATTAATTTCTAATTATCTCCTCATATTGACTTTTAACAATGGTTATAAACCTTGTACGCTAGTTAGAAAGGACTTAAAATGAATAAGGCATTATATTTTAATTCTTGATGGTGGTTATGTTGAGTTTTATGATATTCTTAAGAAGAGTTTTGCATGCTACACTTCTCATTTTGTGAGGATTCTAATTGAGCAAAAAGAATAACATAGAAAAATTAGTATTGAGACTATAGAGTAAGTACATGATAATTTGAGAAGATATGTGTACTTGAAAGAAGGATTGGATCCTTGGAAAGGTTGTTGTGTTCTTAAAGACAATGATTTATTCAAATCTTTAGATTCTTAATTTGTGAAATTAAGGTATTTTTCTTGTCAATATGAATTGTATTTTTATTGCTTTGAAATGATAAATGGAGTGCCTACAATTGTGAGTATCTAGAATGAGTACTTTTTGTTAAAGAAAGGTTGAAAAACCTCCCTTAATGGAAGCTCTATGTTTTATTGAGTATTTGGATATCGTAGGGTTTAGTAGAAAGTGACATTTTTTCCAAAGTCTAGGTAGGATTTGATGGAAAATGTTAGAATAATGAGGTTGGATGTTGCACACAATTATTGAGTAAAGACCTTTGCATAAGAAAGACATCCATGAATGGGTGTTATTGTATGAGACTCATTATGTCTCATTAAGTACTCTTATTGGACTTGGAGAGACAAGGTGAAAGACAATCCATGTATTAATCTACCCTTTTCTTCTTTTTACTCAAGGTATTATGAAAATCCCAATTATATTGAGAAAATGTGTTGATGTGTATATTTACATGATACAAAACTTGTGTGTTTATAAGTGTATTTGCAATCCATGCTCCTATCAAATTGGGGTAGAATGATTGTGTAATTAGGAAAATGGGAATAATCATCAAAGCATAAATTAGGTAACCACAAACCTAACAAGCCATGAAACTAGTCATAATACATTGAATAAAAGAAATGAAGATGAAATTCACAAAGAAACATAAATTAAAGTGCAGGAATCTCCTTCATAGTTCTTCCATTGTTCTTATTTATCCTTCAAATTTGATGTTTGTGGATCTCACCTACAAAACAAGTACAACTGAAAAGAAAGATTGCAAAGATAAAGTGAAATCGACAAAATAAGGGTACTCGAAATGTGGTTTTCGAAAATGAGCAATGAGAGCTCAATTTATAGAAAATTTAGGATTTGATTGAATGGCTAAGATTGAAAAGATTTTTTGTTAGATGGACAGACTTGATTGAGCGCACGACAAAGTTGCAATTCAGGGAAGGATTAAGATAGAAGATAGCAAATGGGAAGATATTGTGAGAATAAATAATAAAATCTTTAATTGTCTTCTCATAAATACCAAATTAGTAGGTTGAAGAAATAAGGGAGATAAAAATTAGAAAGTAGAAGAGATAATTGGAAATAAAAATTAGAAAGTGGAAGAGCTAAGTGGGGTCATAAATAAATAAATAAAATTTATTTATTTCACCCACACATGATAATTAAATAAATAAAAAATTTATATAATTAGATTAATTTAGAGAAAGGGATTAAATAATTAAGAATAATTTAATTATAGGAAATTAGAAGAAGAATATAATACTAATTAAATAATTAAAATTGTTTAATCAGTTTAAATGAAAAAGGTTAGTGAAAAGTGTAATAATATGGATAGGGTAAGTAAGATAAAAAATAAATTAAGGGATATGGACTGAAGGTTGCGATACGCTAAGGGATAGTGGCATAAGGTTGTGATAGGTTAAGGATATGGATGAAAGGTTCTAATAAGCCAATGGATAAAGATCAAAAGTTGTTGAAGACTGAAAGTTGTGAACAGGATGCATGATGCTCATGAAGATCCTTAGCCTTGTCAAGACCATAGGTGAAAAAGGGAATATGGACATGAGGTATCAAAGGATAATGGAGGGTATGACATGGGTATGATAAGATAATGAAGGGAAATAGGATATGATAGGATAGAAAGAATGAAACATGCCCCCAAGTGTGGAATGCAAGAAGTTCATAGATTACACATGACACTTGTTCACTAGGTTTTCATCATGGTACTTGCCTAAGGTGCATGTTTGCCAGGTTTTAACTAGTGGACGAATGATTTTTCTTTACTTCTTATTTTTTCATGTTTTTTTCTTTTTTGATCTCACACAAGGCACATGTTTGCCAGGTTTTCACCAAGGTGATAACTTTTTTCATTTTTTTGCTCTTTTGAATTTTTCCAATTTTTTTTTACTTTTTAGCAAAAAATGAACACATGATAAGGGATGGAAGAAGGACTCAAGAATCTTTTTTTTTTTAGAGAGTAGCCTTGAAAAATGAACCATAACTTTTAAAAGTATTGCTCAAAAGATGTTGGCAAGATAATGATATGGAAATGAAATCGGACTAAAGTAAAGATTTATGCAAAAGATCAGATCAAAGGGATGGAAGGATGGAAGATATGCATTGGATAATGGATAGGGTATTGGAAGAATTGTTCTTGAGTGGATGGAAATGTTGGCAAGATCAACATTGGCACACACCTTGAGGGGTGGTGGACTAACAGAGGAAAAGTGGATTTCGGATGTTGAGATTTTGACGGAGGAATAGTTATGGATTTTGGGACATAAGGACCCAAAATGGATGAAGGAGGTGATGGAGGAATATTTTTGAAAGGTTTGGATGGAGGGATAAAAAAATTTGATGCCAAATTGGATTTTTATTTTTATTCTTCTAGGAGCTACTTTGGAATCCACATTGTTTTTTATTTTTCATGTTTTTGTAGTTCCTTGGAATGCATTGCTTGCAAAAGGGATTTAGGAACCCATATAGCCTTTGAATTTTCTTCCTTTTTCTCAGCAAGCCTTTGTGGCCTTTTGGATATTTATTTTTCTTTGTTTTGACATGTCAATTAGATTGGATATGTTGATCCTTGATTGTATGTGGATTGTTGAACTTATGACTTTTATGCTTGGCATCCCAATTGCTTGGAGGGGCAAAGCAATGTATGGATTTATAGGAATGAAATGGAGGTCTTTTGGATGGATGTAAGGTTCTCAAAGATATGTGCCTTTTTTGACCTTTCATAGGAGACGAGGGATATAAGTACCTAAAATGGATGGAAGGAATGACAAGGAAGGCGTATGAGTGAATTTAGGTTTGGTAGGAATACCAACATCTTGAGGAATGTCACTAGGGCCATGACCATTGAGATTTTATTTAACATGGAGGGGTTCTTTCTTGTTAAGGTATAACCCTTTGCCTTTATCAATATTTTGACCCATAGGATACTCTTTTCTTTGGGAAGAAGATGTGAGTCCATTATGAGGTGGACATGATATGATGGGAATGATGGGATCATGAAGTGGATCAAACTAGACCAAAATGGAGGAACCCATTAAACATATAGGGGGTTGATGGACATCATACACCAACATGTTAGAATCATGAGTGGGATCAAGATCAGTGATAGACTCTTCATAAGATGGAATGGGAGGAATAATGGGATCATCAAAGGAAATGATATCTTGGAATGTATATGGAGGACTAAGACAAGGAGATGGAGGAACAAGAGAATCTTGTGGTGGATCTAAAGGGATAGGGTCTTGTGGAGGATATGAATCTGAAAGGATACCTTGATCTTGACAAGGAGGAAGATTATAAGGTGTTGTGTTCTTAGATAGGAATAGGGGCCACTGGAGAGTCAATTTCTTTATGAGGGAATGAGTTGTTGCTAGAAATAGGTGCAAATTTTTTAATCTTTCTTGGAAGAATCACTTAGGATTCTCTTTAAGAGATGGCTAAAAGAGTTATCTTTCTTTGGAGAAGCATTTGAATCCTTGTGAGGTTTTGATTGGGTTGGGTTTGGATTTTGGACTTGTTTGGAAGGGATTTGGTTTTGGTTTGGTGTTAGATTTTGATTTTGTATTTGGTTTTGGTTTGGTGTTAGATTTTGATTTTGGATCTGGTATTGGTTGAATTGGATTTGATTTGGGACTTGGCTAAAATGATTTGGCATGTTTGAAATTTGGTTTTGGTTGAATGGGATCCAATTTTGGACTTGGTTGAATTGATCTGATATACTCTCTTGTTGAGGTTTGTGGAAAGGATGTGTGAATTGTAAAATTTTTGTTTGAGGTTGGGATGATGGGAACATTGAGATTGGATATTTTTGAGCCATGTGTAAATTGGACTGGTATGAAGGATAGATTACTTGTGAAGGTTGAGCCTCAAAAAACATGAAGGTTGGTATGATTCAAACTCCAATTCCGATTTTGATTGAGTTCAACTCTAATTCCCTTATGATTGGTGGTATTTGATTTTCTCTCATCATTTTCTCTAACCAAATTGTATGTGGGCTAGGACCAGCCTTGTTTGAATAAGAATTTTGATGTTTTCAATGCAAAGTTGAGGTTTGGTTTTGAATGATTGTTTGATTTGAGGATATTCTATGTTTAGCACTACCAAATCCTGATTGAATTGGTATGAAGATTGGTTCAAAGTTTGGTAGTGATCCCAATTGAATTATTCCATACTCTGGTAGCATGTTTGTAGGTGGACCAACATTTGGATTGAAGTTTGGTTGTACAATATTGTCGTGTTGTTGGGTTGGATAGAATTGTGATTGTCTCAACTGGGTATCATCCATTGGAAAAGACATGGCTTGATATGTGGATTCTTGTGATTTCTTGGACTTGGACCTTGTTTCAATAGGCATGTCACTATGTAATGCAACTAATGGAATTGATAAATTCAACCTAAAAGGATGGAAATGCAACTTGTGTTTTTGATCTTTTGAATTTTTGGAATGACAATCAAATGCAACCTTAGAAAAATGATGATGCATGATGAGCTGAAAAATAGCTCTTTTATTTCTATGACTAATAAGTTTTTTCTTGTTTTTTAAGTTACATAATGGGACAATGTGAAGGTAGTAAGATATATCGGATTTTTGACTATGTGCATATTGAATGTTAACTAAACCTATTGAACCTTGTATTGTTTTGGCTAAGTATTTCTATAGCTATGCAAATTACTATGGCAATTTCATCGATGGATGTATAAATGTTGTGGTTGATGGAAAATAGATATATATGTGCTTTCATGTTCTAACCTTTGATGCAAGAGTAAATAGGTTGTCGCAGAAGCGGTCAAGCTAAGCTAGCTAGAGGATCATGCCATGCAAACAGTTGGAGATATTTCGAGGCAGTTGAGAGCATTAGAGACAATAAGGGAGATGGTGTTCAAATAAAGCGACTAAATAATAGCGAGGCAATACCAGATTTATTTATGATTGTCTTCAATAGGTGGCAATCTAGTAGAAATCGTCATGCTATATTCTTGGTCATGTGATAATGAAGTCCCACGATCTATGTGGTTGACTTCTTCCTTGTTGTAATAAAAGTTTCCACCTGGTTTCATGGGCGTGGTCTAGGTAGTTGAAAGTGTTGGCTTGATGATGATGATGATGGTATTGTTATAATAGGATGTTTAATGACTTTATTTGTGTTGTCATTGATGGAAGCCATGTTTTATTATTCATCTATCATCTAGACCAACCGATATAGCCTAATCAATAGATGTATTTGTTAGACAACAAAACTGCTAAGTTATTGTCAATAGGTAAATAGGAACAAAGCGATGATCAAGCGACCGATGTGGACGATTGGAGAAGAGTTAGATGTTGTAGTTGTATAGGAGTGTTGGAGACAGGGACATGCACCTATGTTCCAAACCGCATTAGCAGATCCAATGTATTGAGTGAGTTATGATTGATTTTCCAGTCACAGGCAAGAAGAACAAAGAACCAGTATAGCAGAGTATGTTTAATTAGTAACCAGTAGAATTTATGTTATATTTTTGAGTTATGAATTATTTTGCTGACATAAGAAGTGTAATGAGAAGGAAATTGTAAAAGGTGTCTAGATTCAATGGATCTAGGGAATTGTTCCAAGGTTCTTCACCGACCTAATAGAGTTCTTTACAAGGAGATGTAAATTGAATGATTTCATGGATCAAGAATGATAATTTGATCATGTGGTGGAAGAAGGATTTTGGTTTTGATGTTTAGTCGGTGATAGAAGCTGAGAAGAAGAAGATCTAACTAGGCACAAAGGTGCTAACTTTAGATGAGTCATACTTGTTGTCTTCCTAACAATTGCAGCAAGAAAATCCTCTATCAACGTCACTCCTAATAGGGTGCGGTAGGATCCAAGCAGGTTCGAAGGTGAAATCTTCTAACAAGGTGACACATTAGCTTGTGTTTGTAAATCCTAGTAACGTGGGTAGCTCCTAACAGGGCTGGGTCCTAATAGGCCTTATTGTATAGCTCTTAACCAGGCTAAGACACTCTTAACCGGGTGTGCCCCTAACAGGGTATTGTAAGACCTTAACTGGTAAGATCTCTATACTGCAGTTTTTCCAAATTGTGTTTCCACATGAAAAATCATTTTGTTAGGGTTTGCATGCTTTATTGGATGTTTGCTTATGTGATTATATTTCTTGCATGCTTATTGATTTTCAAGTTGGTGAAAGGTGTTATCAGATTTATTAAGTTTTTGCTTGCATCGATTCACCCCCCCCCCCCCCCCCCCTCTTAGTGCCTTATGAGAAAGTTTGTTATAACTTTCTTATAAATAAATATTTGCACCTCTTCACAGAGGTTGGATAGATTTTTCATAGTTAAGAAGAATTTCCCTTGTTTTATGTATCGTATCAACTTTTGGAGATAATGAATAAAACTATGTAGTTTTGAGCATATAGAATAATTTTGAGATCTAGATACACTCATCTAAGAAGGCCCACTTGGTGAGTAATCCTATGCAATTGTTAAATTAAGTTTTTTTTTGCTATAGTAGTTGTTCTAGAAATTGACTATTCCTGTAGCCATTGGAACCAGATCTTATGATTGTTCTTGCAGCCAAAGCAGACAGAGTAATTCCTGTTTGTTAGCTTTGAACTTAGATAATAGTTGTTTATTTAAAATCATCTGTTAGTGTTAAGATTTCCTATAGCCATTCGGTTGTTATATTTTCGTATGTTTATTTCTGTAGATTCGGTTGTTGTAGTAGGATAGTTTGACTCTTATCGAAACTTAGTGCATAAACAGTGCAGACCTATTTTAAGTAATTTGTCCCTAGGTTGACAAGTAAATGAACCTCAGTCATGGGAATGATAGCTATTCAAAATGGATGACCAATCCCTGAGTTAAGGCTTTAAGTCTAGTTATTGTTCTAATTGGCAAGGCAGACATTTTTGGTGCTATTGCCAGGGATGGTGCCAAACTAGGAACTTGTCATAGTCATGAGTTTTTAAATTTTGAGTAGAGTTTGTTTTGTTAGTTCAATAAATTTTCAAGTATTTCTCATGAATCTGCATGCATCTAGATGAAGAAGAGATTCTTGTGGTAGATTCCTTCCTAATCATCATAATCATAGACGACTCAATCCATATGAAGCATTGGATGTAAACCCTTTTGTTGCACTTTATCAAGCCCCAAATAATTTGAACCATCTTGCATTTGAACTTTCAGAGAACGACCTTCATTTTCTTTTTGGACAACCTGAAGAAAATCATTACCCTATAGTTTCTCACCAAGGACCAATGGTGGGAATAGGAGGTGGAGCTAATCCACCAGGGGGTGGAGCTAATCCCTCACCTCCACCTGTTAACCCAACATTAGAGTTTCCCATTTCTGATTTGCCTGATAATGCTAACCTCAAGAACATTCCATCTATTTCTTTCCTAAATTTTATGGGCTGGTGACAAAAGGTCTTGATACTTGTTTGTTTGAATTTGATGTCCTCTATAGGAGCTATGATTACACTACAGATGCACATAGACTTAAAATATTCCTTGCTACTTTGAAAGAGTCTTCTTTGAGATGGTTTATGAGTCTAGGGAACAGTTCAATCAATACATGGGATGAGATGAAATGATTGTTTCTTGAGAAATATAAAGATTATTGTAGGGGAACTGGATGCCATGGAGATGATATCTTTAGAATGACACAAAAAGGAGGATGAGAATCTAGAAATTATCTTGAGAGACTTTTATTCTATGTCAAGAAGTCTAAGAATAGTACTTTAAATGAAGAATCTCTTAAGTTGATAAATCTGAGAGGAATTAGTGAAGAATGCACAGATGCCTTAGACCTTATGGGAGGAGGAGATATAACTCAATCAACATGGAATGACATCAGCCAAATTTGTCAAAAGTATTCTAAAGCCACTACTAAGGAGAATAGGTTTTTTAAGTTGGGAATATCTTCATCAACATTCAATAATGGAGTTAAGCCATCTTCTAAAAGATTTTAAAGAGGATATCATAAATAATATGGCCACTCAGTTAGACACACTTCAAGCTAAGAAGAAGCATGAGGAAGCTAAAGCAATGTTTGCAGAATTTTGTCCACATTGTAGGCAGAAGAAGAAGGACTATAGATGTAGGTTGGTTCCAAAACTTGATGTTCCTGAGTTGAAGCCAGCACATGGAAATGATGAACAAATCTTTTATGTTTCTCAAAGAAGGCCAAGTTTTGCAAGACAAGGTATGCCTCCTGATCCATTATCTTGAACTGGTTATAATGGGAATTTTTATGCACAAAATAATCAGTGGCAACCTCCATATGCTCAAAATTTTGGAAACTTTCCACCAAAAAATTGGTATAATCCTCAAAGCAAAGGGCAAAATTTTTCAAATTCATCTCCACAGTGGCAGTAGCCATGGGGAAATTGGTCTCAATCTTAGGGATCATGGCAGCCATCACAAGGGAGTTGGCAACCTACTCCTCAATCAAGAGGAGGCTAGCAGCGGTCAATTCAATCTTCTGGATATCAACAACCACTACAACAACCTCAACTACCTACTATAATGCCACCACCTACTCCTAATGCTACTCCATCTAAACCTACCCAGCTACCAGCTCAACCCATGCCAAATCCTAATAGCAAGCCCCAACAACACCAACAAGTATATTATGTTGACCCTACTCAATACTTGGCATATTCTCTCAATATAAGTGATATTCACCTTAGATCTGGGACAATATTTCCTAACTTGTCCCCTCTGGTTATAACTGAAGTGCCACAGGAAAAAGGAAGTATTGAGTCCAACAACTCAAATTCCTCATAATCATCTACCCTCTGGTTATAACTAAAATGCCACAAAAAAAGGAAGTATCGAGTCCAACAACTCAAATTCCTCATAATCAACAACCTATCAGTTCACCTTCAGCTAATAAAATGCTCCCATTCCCTCAAAGGCTACAAGCCAAAGAGAGTAAACAACATGAGGATGCAAATTTTGATATTATTGATCAGTTGAAACACATATGTGTTAAGATTCCATTATTTCAGGCTATTAAGGATATCCCTACCTATGGTAAAGTAATTAAGGAAGCATGTTTGAAGAAACCTGGTAGGAAGAAAAATGATCCACAAATAGTTCATGTAATGGGTCAACTAGCTGATATTATGTTGGGCAAGGTTACAATACCTAAATACTCCAATCTTGGTAGTCCTATTGTGAAAGTAGTAATTAATGACACTTAGATAAATAATTATCTAATAGATTTGGGAGAAACCATCAATATAATGACTAAGGATACCATGCAAAAACTTAACATAACCAGTCTTAGACCTACTCTTATGGTACTGCAACTTGCTGACAGTTCTATAGTTTGACATGATGGTATGATTGAAGATGTTGTGGTTACTCTAGATTCTTGGGAATATCTAGTAGACTTCATGGTACTATCTCTAAAAGCTACATTGGGAGGATATCATATCATCTTAGGGAGACCTTGGCTTGCCATGGCTAATGCATACATTAGATGTTGATTAGGGGACATGACTATTTCTAATACAAATTCTACTAAAACTCTTTCCCTCTATTCGCCTGCTCAACCCCAACTTGATCAAGAGAAAGTTGTTTAGCCTGACGTGGGAGAGGAATTAGAAGAAGAATTCAACTCTATTATCCATCTTATGATGACTAATAGAGAATCATTTATACAATTTCAAGATGAAGATTGTGTTCTATCTAATATTATAGAAAATCAATATGCCTTCGAGTAGCAATCACGGGAGCTAACATCATGTATCACGACATTGGAATTCCCTGTAGCCACCAACATATTACATACCTCACTACCATAGGAAGTCCAAACTTGTTATCTTTATGAAGTGGCTCAAATAGATCTTATTGTCAAAGTGGAAGTTGCTCTAAATAAGTGTTTGAATATTAATAATCAACTCATAGAAATCCAAAAGCTAACCTTGGTTGATTTACTTAAATGTCATAAGAAAGATTTTGCATGGGACTATAGAGATATTAAGGGAATAGATCCTAAGATTTGTACACATTGAATTTATATCAAAGAGGAATGTAGACCAATTAGACAACCACAAAGAAGAATCAATCATGTATTAAGGGAGATAGTTAAAGAAGAACTACATAAATTGTTAAATGTTGGATTTATCTATCCTATATCAAATAGCCAATGGTTGTTGCCTTTAGTCAGTTCCTAAAAAAGGAGGTAAATGGAATGTATGTGTAGATTACAGAGCACCTAACTCGGCAACTAAGAAGGATCATTTTCCATTACCATTTGTGGATCAAGTGTTAGATTCTTTGGCAGGGAAATAATATTTTTCATTCTTGGATGGATTTAGTGGCTATAATTAGATTCAAATTGCTCCAGAGGATTAGGAAAAGACTACATTTACTTGCCCTTGGGGCATGTATGCATAT
Organism: Cryptomeria japonica; assembly: GCF_030272615.1. NCBI lineage: Eukaryota > Viridiplantae > Streptophyta > Pinopsida > Cupressales > Cupressaceae > Cryptomeria > Cryptomeria japonica. The sequence continues at coordinate 725,931,551 of NC_081413.1, read as the reverse complement.
TATGTTCTTCCCTTTGGATGGCATGTATGCATATTATGTTCTTCCCTTTGGACTATGTAATGCCCCAACTACTTTTCAAAGAGCAGTCATCAATATATTTTCAGACATTTCCCAAGATTGCATAGAGATATATATGGATGATTTTACCACTTATGGATCAGATTTTGAGGAGGCATTGGAGAATTTAAAGAAATTTTTACAGAGGTGTGAAGATTACAATTTGTCCTTAAACAATGAAAAATGCTTCATGATGATGCAAAAAGGAATAGTCCTTGGACATCACATTTCTACAGTTGGAATCCAAGTTGACCCAGCCAAAATTAAGGTCATCCAAAACCTTCATGTTCCTAGAAAGAAAAAGGATGTTAGAAGTTTCCTTGGTCATGTTGGATACTATAGAAGGTTTATTAAGGACTTTAGTAAAATGGAAGGCCCTTTATATTATCTTTTGTCTAAAGATATGGAATTTGATTGGACTCTAGCATGCCATGAAGCTTTCTTGAAGCTAAAACAAGCATTGACTCAGGCACCAGTCCTCAAGTGTCCAAATTGGTCATTACCTTTCCATATTCACACAAATGCATCAAACTATGCTATAGGAGCAGTTTTGGGCCAAAAGATGGATAATTTAGAGAAAGCAATTTATCTCATCAACAAAAATATGTAGGGACCCAAGCTTAATTATACTGTCATGAAAAAGGAGAAGTTGGCAGTAATATATGCACTTAACAAATTCATGCATTATATCACAGGATATCAAATATTTGTGCACACTAATCATACAACAATAAGATATCTTATGAAAAAGCCTTCAATCACAGGAAGATTAGCTAGATGGTTACTATTGATGCAGGAATTTGATATTATAGTTGTTGATAAACCAGGGAAAGCTAATGTAGTTGCAGATTATATTTCCAGGCTCTAGCTGTAGGACAATCCTGAAGCAATAGATGATTCTTTCCTTGATGAACACTTGTTCTTGATAAAAGCTGACACTCTGTGGTATGCTAATATCCTAAACTATTTAGCTGCTAATAAGTTTCCTTCTAACTTTTCTCCCAAGAAGGTTGTTAGTTGAGAAAAGTTTCAATTTATCTTGGATTGCTCATTGTTTATTCTACACTGGACCTAATCAGGTGTTAAGAAGGTGTGTCCGAGAGGATGAAACTTATGATATTCTTAATGCACGTCATGATGAGCCATGTGGAGGGAATTTTGATGCTAAGAGAAAAAAAATCAAACTCCTTAACACAAGGTATTATTGGCCAACTTTATATAAAGATTCAACTAAATATACTAGAAAGTGTGATAGATGTCAGCAGATGGGTAGGCCTACTAGATCTGATGAAATGCCATTATACCCCCAAATACTGGTTACACCATTTAACAAGTGGGGATTGGATTTTGTAGGGCCAATTGACCCTCCTTCTAAAGGGAAATCCTACATTTTAGTATGCATTGATTATGTCACAAAATGAGTAGAAGCAAAAGCAATGACGCATGCTAGAGATAATAAGGTAGTTGAGTTCCTCTATGAGGAAATATTCACAAGATATGGAGTGCCTAGATAAATTGTTATAGACCAAGGACCTAAAAGATCCCCAATCCTGGATACCAAGACAATACTATTTTTGTTTCAATTGAATCTTTGACCAACGGTTTAAAGCTCTGAATGGAATTTCTAGAAATCTGATTTTTATTTTATTTTTCTACCTTTTCTCAATTTTTTGGATTTTTGGGAATATAAATAATTGCATAAAATATAGAAAACAAATTCCAACTATGAAAGGTAAATACATAACAATAAATTAATCAATACTGTAATCTAAAACAATACATACACGAAATAAGCCATCAAACTGATTTTTATTTCAGAATGGAATTAATGCAAAGATTCGGTGTTGTCTTACAATAATCAAATAATGCCAGCTATAGGAGAATTCTTGGTCTGAGTCAAGAACCTAAGGAAAACTCTACCTCAAAACCTCCAATACCAATCTGAACACAATGGCATCCAATGCAAGAGGAAAACACCTCCAATAACCTCACATGAGCTGCCCAGAGAGAACGCACAAGCTGAAATAGGTAGCCGCCCCTACTAAAACTCCTCAATACTGCCAATATATACATTCCAGTACAAGTTAGACCTCTTCCTCTATCAATCTGAGTGCAAGAAAGAACAACTTCAATCACCAATTCCTTGTTGAGGTTTGCATCCCAACAATCCAAACTTGAGGGTTTCGTCCCAAGCCACTAAATCGCTCCACCAGAGAAATTTCAAGTTTCACAAGTTTCAAATTTCAAAAGATAATGAGAAATTAGGTCTCCATCTCCTTATATCCCCTTCCAAGTGCAAATCAAACCCTAAAGGGGAATTACACTTTGCACTTTAAACAAAATATAATAAAATAACATTTTCCCAATTAAAGGCGTCCAGACTATAGGAAAAACACTACTTTATTAAAATGTCATAACTCATAGCACCAAAAATCCTCTGGATAGTGAAAATAGTTTATAATAATTTGAGACCTTTCCAATGAGTTATCACACATAGGCATACACGCCCAAATTATTCAGTTATCCCCTTATTACTCCAAAATGGCTATATAAATAGCCTTATTATATTTTATTTAATTACTAACTTAGGAAATATTAAAATATTTCCCTTTATGCTTCTAAAAGCCCAAATCGACCAAATAATCATGCAACTAACCATGTCACCTGTCTGTGACTGATACCGGATAAGATGGGTCAACTAGTAGTCCCTTCCCTAAAATCTAGGGATGCTCCTAGAAACTAGGGAACACACCCTGTCATCCTGAAACAGAAACCATCTGAAAGGTCATGAATAACCTCATGACTGGCAACTATCACGACCTCCTAAAATTTAGGGATATCCCCTAAAATCTAGGAACTGCTCCAAACTGGCTCCAAACTGCCTGTAAAGCCAAAATCCAGTCACTATATGCACTGAATGAGTCCCAATCAACCTCTTCTAGCCTACGAGACTCCAATGATAGGCCAACTCCTATGCCTCTGATGTCCACTCTAGAAAGGGGACATGACAATCCTCCCCTCTCAGAGTTGCTTGCCCACAAGCAACTGAAACACCAATCCTCCACCATCCCAAATAAGACGTAAACAAATCATTGCATGTAACTGTTGCTCATCTTTGATATAAACAACATGCAATACCCCAGTCTGGAATGGCTCCTCAAAATGCTGAAGCACCTATGCTATCAAATCAACACTGCCTGGCTCCCAGAGTGAAGCATAGCTCCCGTTGAATACCTCAAGTGATCAATCGAAAACTATATCATCTCCATAGATCAAATATCCATAAATGTCAAGATCACTAGTGTGTCTATGATCACCAACATGCATAACATCCGTCATAATATCCAATGAATGCCAATCCATGGAAGACCCTCTGTGATCTGACCCCATCTGACACAAGTGACACACAACTGCCACACACTGTTGCTGATGTGCCAGAAGATCTAATGCCAACTCACTAGACAATATATAATATTGACTAAAATCATCACTATCCAAGCTGGCATCTAAAAAATATGTAATCACCAACCAGCAATGAAACAATCACCCTGTCTAGAGAATCAGGTAACTCTGCCACATGCTCAAAGTACTCACTAGGAGTAACATCACATCACTCATCCACGTTAGCTATCTGATGACAATCAAACTGTGGATCAACCATTGTCCCACTTTGCTCAATAAACTGAGATGGATAGTGGGTAAACTCCAACTCCATCCTCGTGAAATTCCAAACATATCGTCCAAGTGTCAACAACCATTGTACACCCATGACTACATCTATACATTTGAATTGAAGCAACCCATGTAGGACCCATGAAAGAAAGGTACTACACATGTCTATGCCATGATCCCACACAAACCACCTGTAGGACATAAACTGCTCCTGCTGCTCTCCTCTGATATAAGTGCCATATAATCTTAATATCTAGAGAAACATACTATAATCCCTATAAGATGTTGTATCAAATGAATCAACACCTAGATCTCAAATAAAACTAAATCCACATCCATCTATCATGAAGAGACAATGATAGTAAGAGGCATCCTCGATATCGTGTCTCTCTACAACCATTGTGAAACTCTCACACCTGTGATAGCCATCCACAACAACACACCTGCTAATACATGCATCATCCTTCCCCCATGATCCTGGATGAAGTCTCTGTGTCAAGGAGATGAAAAACTCTGACATCGCTTCTCATCATAACGGTTGATTATTTTTTGATCCCGCAAACAATCCATCCCAAACTACTAGATCAGGTGCCCACAATCAATAACTCTATCCTCTGAAGATGGGAGAGCACTATCGCAACACGAATAGTATAAGTCCTGAAGCAACTCACATCTGTGAGCCATCTAATCATCTACAATCGAACTAAAAGAGAAATGAAGTGCACTCCTCGTGAGGTAATCTAAATGGACTCTTGTAGGCTCACTCAATGGCTCTGTGTCATAATCTTGTCCATCAAACTCATCATCACTCCCACTGCTCTCAAACCATGAATCCGAAGACAACTCGTATGTCTGAGATCCAAAATCCAAAATACACCTCAATTGAGCATTGTGGCTCTGTGGTGAAACATACTGGTTTCCCTTGTCAGCTGTAAGAGGTGTAAAAGAAGATTTGCTTTCTAGAGAAGGAAACAAGTCAACAAGAGTATCATACTCACAACCAGCTAACAAACTGCTAGTCACCTATGAAAACAATGATGGAGTAATATCATGAGTCAAATCACAACTCTCTGGTGAATCTCGTAGTGTCATAGTAAAACACTGTAGTGTATCTATCACTGATGATGTCTGTGCCACTCTTAATCTATCAGAAAACTCCTCCAATCTGGAGTTCACTTCCTAAAGGGACAACTGGGTATCCTCCCATGCAACAACAATTGCCTCAAGCTCCTGAGAGAGGATATCAACTTCCTCCTCTTCCCTCAACAAAGCACCATAACTAATAAAATCCTTATGAAGGAGATAATCTCGGTCAACCACTAACTCTAAATACTCATGCTTCAGTATCCCAATGGCTCCATAAAGAGCATGAAACTCTGGTAAGGAAAAATCACTGCTGCCCTGCTCATCAATCATGAGGGTGCTCCAACTATGTGTAGCCAACAACTGGTGAGCGATATCGAAATGCTCAATAACTGTGTCTATACTCTTGTCATCAACCTTGAGTTGTCCAATCAGGTGATGAGGAGTCCGAGAATATTGGCTCCTCTGTAACTGTACAAAATCAAAATCTATATTGTGGAAAGAAGTTGTATCTGTATCCTGTACCTCTCTGTAGTCAACATCATGTATGCACTCGGCCATGGATACAACCTCATCCAAAGTACTGTTGCTTTGTGCCTCTGAGAACACCACATATGTCAATGATGATACTACTGAAAATGCACTATCATCACTCTCTTCTGCATCCCATGTGTCTGCACAACCCACTGGCTCACGATCCTAGGGTCCAGTGCTACTAAGAGAACATACTGGGCTGGATTCTAAGGTCTGATCTATAAAATCAAAATCATCATGATATGAGTTCTCAACATTCAAAGCATCATTGGTACCCGAATTTTGAATACCTTCATGTGACAGCCCATTGGCACCATCTTGTACAAGTGTAGACATTGATACCTCAAGCTGATGCAAAGGTACCTCACTGCTATCATAAAAATTAGAATTGCTAACCTCTAAATTAGTTGCCTCTTTGGAAATCCCCTGCACAGAAGGTGAGGACAATTCATTATCCAAAGTTGTCTTAATGTCTTCTTGAGTTGAATCCACATGTCTAACAAAACCATCACATAAATTCTTGTCCCACTCATCAGAACTTGAGGGCACCAAAACATTCTTATGTAGAGGTATATTACCCCTAAATGAAAGTTCTCTATCCATTCTTGATTCATGTACCCTTGATTCTTCTTTCCTTCTTTGCCACTGATCTGAACTTGTAGCTACCAATTTATCTTCGTCTACTCCGAGTACACCCATAAATTGTGTGAAGGAAAGGAGCTCACACATTATCTTAGGAAGAGAACAATACTGATGATATCTTGGTAGGAGGCATCCTACTTTTACGTGTTGGAGAAGATGAAACTTTTGAGTGCCCAATTTTAGTTCTAGCCATGGTATTTACCTATAACTAAACTGATATCCCAACGGATCCCGGAGGTCGAAATAAACTTTTTTCTCAACAATTTTGGGACTTTGGCCAGTGTATTGTCTTACTAGTTGTCAACTGTAAGCATAAATGTGTAGGCTAACAACTACCTAGTTGCTGATATGAATTATCAAAACCTTTTATCAAATACCCAGATGCTGGAATGAATTATCAAAAAATTTTATCAACTACCCAGATGCTGAAATGAATTATCAAAACCTTTTATCTAGTACCCAGATGCTGAAATGAATTATCAAAAAAAATTATCCAATACACAGATGTGACAATTTCTCATAAACCCTACAGGCTGGTAGGATGTAGGCTCTGATACCAATGAAAGATCCCCAATCCCGGATACCAAGACAATACTATTTTTATTTCAATTGACTCTTTGACCAATGATTTAAAGCTCTGAATGGAATTTCTAGAAATCTGATTTTTTCTAATTTTTCTGCCTTTTCTCAATTTTTTTGGATTTTTGGGAATATAAATAATTGTATAAAAGATAGCAAACATATTCCAACTATGAAAGGTAAATACATAACAAGAAATTAACCAATACTGTAATCTAAAATAGTACATACCCGGAATAAGCCAGCAAACTGATTTTTATTTCAGAATGGAATTAATGCAAAGATTCAGTGTTGTCTTACAATAATGAAATAACACCAGCTATAGGAGAATGCTTGGTGTGAGTCAAGAACCTGAGGAAAACTCTGGCTCAAACCCTACAATACTAGTCTGAACACAATGGTGTCCAATGCAAGAGGAAAACGCTTCCAATAACCTCACATGAGCTGCCCAGACAGAACGCACAAGCTGAAATAGGTAGCCGCCCCTACTGAAACTCCTCAATACTTCCAATATGTGCATTCCAGTACAAGTTCGGCCTCTTCCTCTATCAATCTAAGTGCAAGAAAGAACAACTTCAATCACCAATTCCTTGTTGAGGTTTGCATCCCAACAATCCAGACTTGAGGGTTTCGTCCCAAGCCACTAAATCACTCCACTAGAGCAATTTCAAGTTTCACAAGTTTCAAATGACAAAAGATAATGATAAATTAGGTCTCCATCTCCTTATATCCCCTTCCAAGTGTGAATCAAACCCTAAAGGGGAATTACACTTTGCACTTTAAACAAAATATAATAAAATAATATTTTCCCAATTAAAGGAATCCAGACTATAGTAAAAACACTACTTTATTAAAATGTTATAACGCATAGCACTAAAAAGCCTCCGGATAGTGAAAATAGTTTATAATAATTTGAGACCTTTCCAATGAGCTATCACACATAGGCATACACACCCAAATTATTCAGTTATCCCCTTATTACTCTGAAATGGCTATATAAATAGCCTTATTATATTTTATTTAATTACTAACTTAGGAAATATTAAAATATTTCCCTTTATGCTTCTGAAAGCCCAAATCAACCAAATAATCATGCAACTAACCATGTCACCTGTTTGTGACTGATATCGGACAAGATGGGTCAACTGGCAATCCCTTCCCTAAAATCTAGGGATGCTCCTAGAAACCATCCTAAAACTGAAACCATCTGAAAGGTCATGAATAACCTCACGACATCCTAAAATTTAGGGATATCCCCTAAAATCTAGGAACTGCTCCAAACTGCCTGTAAAGCCAAAATCCAGTCACTATATGCACTGAATGAGTCCCAATCAACCTCTTCTAGCCTACGAGACTCCAATGATAGGCCAACTCCTCTGTCTCTGATGTCCACTCTACAAAGGGGACATGACAGGACCACAATTTACTTCCACACTAATCACAACACTGATTAATGAATATAATATCAAGCATAGGAATTCCACTCCATACCATCCTTAGGAAAATGGTCAACTAGAAGTGACTAATAAGGAATTAGAAGCTATTCTCACAAAGACAGTAGCTCTTCATCAGAAAGATTGGTCAAATAGACTGCAGAAGCCATTTAGGCATACAAAACCACATGGCAAACAACTACTAGTTTTACACCTTTTGAAATGGTGTATGGGAAGTTAGACATGATGCCCATTGAGTTTGAACATAACTCTTAAGACAACTCTGCAACTGAATATGACCTTATCTGAGGCACAAAAAGACAGAATCATAATGCATCTAAATTCTTTGGATGAAATAAGAAAGATGGTTGTCTATCACACTAAAGTTATTCAAAATCGGCATACCAAATGGCATGACAAATATATTAAAGAGAGGAAATTCAAATCTAGAGATTGGGCACTTTTATATGATTCCGGGTATAAAGATACAATGGGGAAGCTGCAGACTCATTGGTTGGGCCCATATGAAGTTGTTGAAGTTTTTCAAAATGGAACAGTTCGGTTAGCAACAATAGACCTGGTTAAATTCAAACTTCTAGTGAATGGTCATAGATTACGTCTTTATCACAAACTTGCCACAAAAGAAGATTTCATGTAGCAATTTGACATCCAAGTAAAGACCACACTTCCTGTAGCTTCTACAGGGACCTTCTCGACCCAAAATCTTAAATCACTTTTTGCATGCAATCATAATAAATATTTCCATATTTTGTGGAAATACTGTTATCCATTTTTCTCATCCACATTATCCCATCTCATCTCTTTTTGTGCCACATCACCCACTTCATTTCACCCACCTCATATGATGATTAAATAACCGTTTGATGCAACATTATTTGCATGATTACAGATACATATAATCATGCATTTATTAATCCATTATGATAATTATTCTATGTGATTCACAAATTCCACATTCATTTCCCATTTCGTCCTTTTTCCCATGTGTGGACACATGTGTTCTCTTACGTTGGGTGAGTGTTTTATGATTCAATCTGTAGTCCATGGTTTTCCATAACTGACATGTCTTGTCCATGATATGTGTTTCAAATTTTTGACATCATTTTAGAATGAGTTTAGCAGTGATGTGAAAGCCTATAGCATGAATGAGTATACTTCTCCTACTGCCATTGTTGTTGCAAGGTACTGCGAGATAAATTGAGATAAATGAAAGGATACAGTGCATGATTTTTAAATTTTTTGCAAGGTATCTCATCACTCTGCATTTTGTTGTAGCGTAACTTTATTTTGCCAAAATAACCTTGGGAAGTGTGCCTATCCGCCATGAGCTTGTAACTCATGATGCCTTCTTGCAGGATAACCGGTGTGAACCTGGTGCAGGAGCACCTAGGCCTCATTTTCAACACAGGTTTGAGAGTAAGTTTGATTTTTATTAGCTTTGAGTTGGAAAGGTTGATTAAGTTGTTTTTGTGTTGTTTTAAGTTGTTTGGATGAGTTTTGAACTCATTGTGTGGTTTTGGTTTCCTGTTTTCATCTTTTGCTCAAAATTGCCAGTTTTGGAGTTGCCTGGCAAAATGTTGTAAAAAGTGAGTTTTTATTGTGTTTTTGTTTTGAAAATGTCTAGACATATTTTGTGTTTGGTTTGTAGGTGTGAGTAGTGTTCTTAGGTGTTTTGTAGGCTTTGAGATCAACCTTACACCTTCTAGGCATCAAAAGTTGTCATTTAGGCATCAAAATGTCAAATTTAGTGTTCTTGGACATGTACCTGTCCATACAGGAGGCTAACCAACCTAGAGTGGTATTTATTCTCCTGTTTGAACTATTGTAAGGGTTGATCAATCGGAGTTATTAATCATTTTTTTGAAAGTTTGCACTCATTTTTACCTTGTTTTTCCCTAGTTTCTAACTTCATGTGAACAGCAGTCCGTACACCTGTTGTACTTGGCCATACTGTTCTTGCATTTTCAGTTTCTACTATGTTCTCTTAAACTTCTCCCTTTGGTGGCATTCAATTTCATCAAGTTTTGAGTTTGTAGCAAAATTAGTTTGATTTGACAGTTTCACTACCTTGTCTAGGAATTTGGCAAGGATGCTTGACCAACTTGGCTTCTTGAAGTCCTAAAATGTTCATGGCTTCTCAAGAACCAGTTGGTCAATTTGTAAATTATGTAAATACATGTTTTGGTTTCAAGAGTGCAGGTGCAAGGAGTTTTGTGGCCATGGAGCCCTAGGCAAGTGTGCCATTTGGCTAGGGTCTTGTAGAAGTTTGATGCTTTGCTCTTCCATAGCAATTGCATTCATTTGGTGGACAGACCTGCCTTGATGTCCAAGTGATATGTGCAAGAAAAGAGGCTTTCTAAGCCATGACAAGGAGGGTTACATGTTTCAGTTTTGTGAATTGTAAACCAAAACAGTGAGTCATTGTTTGGTAGTAGTTTTTCCTTCTTTTGTTTGCTCTCCACCATTTATTGGTGTGTGTAAACCTTGTATAATCTTTCTTTGTTTGAAAACAAGAACAAGGAGTGGTGTAAACCCTACCCGTGGGTATTGTGAATGCCAAGATCAATCAATGATCTCTTTAGGCAAAATGGTAAACGCCCAGTAGGCTGTCACAGTCATCTAGGACTTATTTTTATATTTGTTTTGAGGTTGTATATGTAATCTCCCTCTTCAAAATGGCAGGTATGAAGGACACTAAGCATCAAAAGGTAGAGTATTGTTAAGAAAGCACAAAACAAACCTTGGAAAGGAGTTCTAACAGTGTGAAGTGCAGGTCCAAAGTGAAAAGGCAGTGAAAGGGCAAAATGCAGTCATAATTAACTTGACAGTGAACTACTTGTTGTTTTGTAATTGCCTAATGCCTTTTGTGCTAATATGATTCCTTCTTGTCACTAATTATGGTCATGTTCACATGCTTCAAATTGTAATTGGTATTCATGCAAAAGTTGTGTTTGTAGAAGGCAAGAATGAAAAGTTGTCAAATGTTGCACTTTCCTTATGTGCATTTTGTAAAAATCTTGTTCTCCATCCTTTGAGGTTTAAATCTTCTTGATTGTGGCCTAGGTAGTCAGTAGCATGGTAGAACTAAGTGTTCTTGTTTCATATGGAGGGTCTCAAGCTTAAAATTTGATTTTGCCAACAAACCCTACCAAAACCCTCTTTTTTATGCCCATTTTTGGGACAGTCATGGAGAAGGCCTTAGGGACCCCTAAACTTGGAAAATCTTCAAGAACTCCCAAAAGGGTGTCCTAATATCAACTTTGTTTTTTTTGGAAGTCCATCGCTGGAGCAGGGTGAGCACAAAACCCCAAAAGGAGGGCTAATTCCTAGTAGCCCGATTTAGGCCTAAAATTGGGTTTTTGACAAATCAGGTACACAAATGGGGAATGTAAAGCCTAAAACCCATCAAGTCCAGTTGAGACAAGTTGTCCTTGCATACATTTAACATATTTGGTGTGGTAGACTCCATAAGTTGGTTTTGGTAGCACTAGAGAGGGAGACAAAAACAATGGATTTGAAGCCCTTGAGCAACCAAGAAGAGTTGGACTTATGGAGGTGGATCAAGGAGAGTTGCTTGGTTGTTATTAAACCTCTTGCTCTCTGATATTTGGTGATTCCACTTTGAAACCAGCAAGGACCTATCACCTAATGACATACAAGCCTATTGGGCAACCCACTTGCACTACCTCCCTATTAGAACCCTATTTTTTCAGACTTATGGATGGATTGATTATATTATGAAATTAATAGATTTTAATGAAGAGATTGCACAGGAATTTATGTGAACATTCAGTGAAGAAGAAGCTTTCGTGAAGGGTTTATGGGTTATAGCTACAGGACAAAGAATAGCAAAGGTTACATAGCTGCCGCAGGATGGGGAATTATTTCTTGAATCTAAGGATGCAAGAAGTGCAAGGGCGAAATTCACTCATCCAAACAATGGACCTCTTAGCGTGGATAAGCAAGGGACAAAGAGGATGTCTCTTCTAGGAGAATGGCCGCAAGTAGCATACCATGTGATGAATTATTTGATATGTGATGGCAAGTATTCTAATCTACATTTTGTTCACTTCAAGTTATTAAACCATTTAAGGAATGGGTGAAGAATGAATGTCCCAAATGTTTTATATCACCTTATTTATATCACTGCAAAAGAGACGTAGAAGGGTAGTACCCAGTCTATGAGTCATCATGGGTTGATAAAATTATTAGTGGAGTATTCTCTAAGGGATGTCTCTCATATGACATGGGGCGAATTTGAAGATATTAGGCAATTTGGACAAGGTAATATTCCTATTGTGGAAGAAATTATGACTCAAAAAGGAAACATCGAAGGAGCCTCATCTTCTAGGGATTCTATGGCTATTGAACCTCCTATCACTGAAGAAGCTCGCTTGGTATAGAAAGAACTGTGACTGAATCGAGTGTTGAGATGCCTTCCACTTAAACTCGAAGTGGGGTTGCACTTCATAAAAAGAAGGGAAAAGTAAGAGAAGATTCAGAGGAAGAAATTGTTGAGTGACCACAAGCGGCGAAGGTTTCTCCTATAACCAAAAAGAGAAAAACAAAGGAGAGTTTTACTGTGGCAGAACCTCCTACAACCACACAAGAGTTGTTATTGAGAAGAATTCAGAGAGTTAGGAAGAGATCTCTAGCAAAGGGAAGTGTGGAGGAGGTCATTTGTATTGAATCATCAGAGCTAGGGCACGACAGTCCAAAAGAGAACCGAAAATAGGAAGGATAGGAAACTGAAGGTTTGACAAACTTAGCCCGAATTGCAGAGCAGCTAACAGAATAGAGTGATAAGATTTTGAATCCTCGGGTAACTACTCATAAGCTTCCCTCTTCTCTTACTAGCTTATCTGTTGCACTTTTATTTTATAGAGAATGGGAAATAGAAAAAGCTAGGATGCAGGGGATAACTGACCAATAACAAAAAGAAATTGAGAAGAGGGATAAACAAATTATTGAGTTACAGACTAAAGAGGATACTGTGCTGGACATGATTCTTGAGTTAATGCAATGTAGGGCTCCACCAAGGGTTTACGCCATGTATTTGAAAGAACAACATCTATGTTTTAAACAAAACTGCATTGTTAGGAATTTAAGTCCTTTGGAGAATCCACAAGGATTTTCATAGTTCTTACCAAAGCTCTCCTACAGCCATTAAAATTTGTTATGTGAGTTATATTTGCACAATTATGATGTCTCCTCTGATACTGAATGGAATCCCCTACTATATATTGTAGATATTCAGCTAAAAGCATTGATGTCTTGGGTATAAAATGAAATTAGTATGGGAGAACAGTTTAGAACACATGGGAATATGGAACTTGATTTTCCACTGCCACTTAGGGCTGAAGCTAAAAATCCACAACAGATGTATTATGATTTGCAAAAATTATTGAATAGATCTGACATTAGGAGCCAAGTTCTACCACTCAGGGAAGAATTGTTTCGGGGGTATGAGAATTTAATTAGAATTGAGAATCAGGTTGCAGTTGGACATTTGGCTCAGTGTTCAAAGAATCTTCCTGATGATCTAAAGCAGGGTGAACCCCATTCATTTCCTAACTATCATGCGGCAATACAAAGAGATCCCAAGTATATCCAGTTGGGCAGGACAAAAGGAAATAATTGGCTACCCTTGATATTTTAGCTGCTCATTCTTATGTGGCCACTCATGGGATACAAAGTCACAAATAAACCATATGATGAGACCGCAGAAGAAGCCAGATGGATTAGATTGGAGAAGATGAAAATATTTTATTGGAACCTGGCTACAAGAGGCACATGATAGGGTACCCTTGGTGGTTTTCAAGTTAGTGCCCATGTAAAGAATTTTCCTCCTACTAGAGGACCAACAAGACATTAGGTTGGGGGGCATGATGGGCTTAAATAATAGCTCTTTTATTTCTATGACTGATAAGTTTTTCTTGTGTTTTAAGTTGCATAATGGGACAATGTGAAGGTCGTAGGATATATCAGAGTTTTGACTATGTGCATATTGAATGTTAACTAAACCTGTTGAACCTTGTATTGTTTTGGCTAAGTATTCTCGTAGCTATGTGAATTACTATGGTAATTTCATGTATGGATGTATATATGTTTTGGTTGATGGAAAATGGATATATATGTGCTTGCATGTTGTAACCTTTGATGCAGGAGTAAATAAGTTGTTGTAGAAGTGGTCAAGCTAAGCCAGCTAGAGGATTGCACCATGTAAATAGTTGGAGATATTTCGAGGCGGTTGAGAGAATTAAAGATAATAAGGGAGATGGTGCTCAAATGAAGCGGGTGAAGAATAGAGAGGAAGTACCAGATCTATTTATGATTGTCTTCAGCAGGCGGCAATCTAGTAGAAACTATCATACTATATTCTTGGTTGTGTGATAATGAAGTCCCACGATCTTTGCGGTTGACTTCTTCCTTGTTGTAATAAAAGTTTCCACCTAGTTTCATGGGCGTGGTCTAGGAAGTTGAAATTTTGTTATAACTTTCTTATATATAAAGATTTGCACCTCTTCACAGAGGTTACATAGAGTTTTTCAGAGTTAAGAAGTATTTCCCTTGTTCTATGTATTGTATCAACTTTTGGAGATAATGAATAAAATTATGTTGTTCTGAGCATATAGAATCACTTTGATATCTAGATAAACTCAACCAAGGGGGCCTACTTGGTGATTAATCATGTGCAATTGTTAAATTAAGTTTTATTTTGCTGTAGTAGTTGTTCTAGCAATTGATTGTTCCTACAACCACTGGAACTAGATCCTGTGACTGCTCCTGCAACCAAAGCAAACAGAGTAATTCTTGTTTGTTATCTTTGAAATTAGATAATACTTGTTTATTTAAAATCATTTGTTAGTTGTTGAACACAAGATACCACTGAGAGGGGGCTGAATCAGTGGTTCCAAAAACTTAACCTTTAAATCCTAACTGCAAGTACCGGTTAGTAGTTCTTCCACCAAGAGGGTATATCGGTGAGATAAGAAAGGAGATCAAAATGCAATCACACATAGACACATCACATAACACCAGTTATTCGAGGAAAACCCAATGTAAGAAAAACCTCGGTGAGGAAAGTTGTTGGAGACTACTGCTCCAATCCAGCCTCACAATGAAACACCTGTATTACAAAGATTTAGGGCACTAACCCAAGGAACACCAACCCCTACTTGTTTATAGGCACCAACCCAAAGGAGTACCAACCCCTACACTGAGATCAAAGTCAGTGATATACATGTTGGCTTGATGATGATTATCATGTATTCATCACTTGTTGTCATTGATGAAACACTCTCACACACACATATGATTGCATTGACTATCGGTGTAACTTCATTGATTTCCACTGTTAACTGGTATATTTAAGGTCTATCTCTAACCAATACTCTGTGTCAACCAGTATGTGCCTAAGAAATAACCTGTGGTTACATTAAGTTGGCATCAAAATGAAGATAAAGTTGAAGATGAAGATCAAGTGGAAGATTCCAGGACAACGGTTCACATATTGTGTTCCAACCGGTTTTGACTGTTCTAACCGGTGTCTAATTTTGTGATGAGTTACTAGCACCATTTTCTTGGCGATCATTTTTGTGATGAGTTTTGTTTACTTGTCTAGATACACTGCACCTAAGAAATTGTGTTCCTATGGCCGACATAAGATTTGTATATCTATTTAAAGACATATTCGTGAATCATTTGAAACAGATAGAGAATGATGGTATGTGAATACTAATATGCATCTAGAGTGAAAGCTTTTGTTGAAGAGTGATAAGTGTTAAGATGGAGAGCAGTGTTGAATGTACTTAGAATGATTTGATCAAGAAAGTCTTGTGCTACTCAAAATAGATCAAATCTTTCTTGTTGTTTTCTAATCACTACAACAGATTCAAATCCCCTAACCCGATAAGCTCTAACAAGCTTCATTGTACAAATCCTCTAACAAGGGATCCATTAGTTTGGATTCTAAAATCCTCCAGCAAGGTTACTCTTAATAGGGTAGTACTCTTAACAAGGTATAAGCTTCTAATAAAGCTTGGGATCTCTAACAAGATTCGCTCCTAGGAGAGCACTTTGTAAGACCTTAACTGGTCATTTTTTTATTACTGTAGGTAGTTAACTTGTGAGTTCCATCTCACCGTGATTTTTACCTATTTGGGTTTTCCACGTGCTACTTCGAGATGGTTAGAGAGCTAGAAGCTAGTAGAAATGAGATTGGATCCATTAGGGGCAAACTAAAAGTCTCTCAAACCAAAAGGAGAGAGTTATCTAAAAAGCTACTAGAAATATCTGATAATAGTTCTTCAGATGAAGCCAATATTGAAGCTTTAGCTGATGAAGTTGAAAAGGTGAACAGTGAAAAACTGAATCTAAGAAGAGAACTAGAAGGTCTCACTATCCGCATGAGTCAGGAACTAGAAGACATAAGAGCTGTTGAAGATCTTATCAAGGTAAGAGATCAGGAAATCATAAAGATCAAATGGGAAAAAGACACTATACATGAGGACTTGATTGCTAAAATAGAAGAAAAGGAAAACCTAAAGCTAGATCTTGAGTTGGCATTGTCTCTGCAAGAGAACCTGTCTAAGCATAATGAAGATCTTGTCAAAAATCTTACTAAAGCCAATGAGAAATTGGAGAAGTTTGTCAAAAGTTCTACCATGCTGGAAGAACATATTCAATCACAAAGAATGAAGGGTGATATCTCTGGACTTGGTTTTCATACAATTGAAAAACAAGAATCCTGAGGTACAAAGAACAAAACTGCTCCTAAAGTCAACAAGGCTACCGGTAAGAAGGTTTTTAAACCTGTCTGCTTTGTTTGTCACAAGCCTAGTCATATTGCAAATGTTTGTAGGAACAAACCTAACAGAAATACAAGTTACAATACTAATGTTAGGTATGTGTCTAGAAAGTTTGAAGGTCATTGCTACACTTGTGGAATGTATGGGCATAAACATATTGAGTGCAAATATGGATTAAACAATCTTGTACCACACATGCAACCTAGACCAAATGGTGACCAGATAAGGAATTTTGATAACCGGGTAAACTGGAACTGGCAAAGATCCTATGGCAACTGGTTTAGTCCATTCGAAAAGGAAAAGGCAACAAATGTTGTTTACACCTTTTATAATAACTTTGGTCATGTGGCTATGAACTACAAAAAAAGAATAGGAAGAGGAAATACAAGACCCTGGAGATCATCTGGTATGGTATGTTACCATTGCAACAAACCAAGGCACTTGGTAAAGTTTTGCAGATCAAGGAATAGTAAACTGGTCAACTCTTTCAAGGGTCAGAAAGGCAAGCAGAAAGTTGATATCGAGGAAACTAGAGAGGATATGAACTGAACATGGAAAAAGAAAAGCGAAGATTTGCCTATAGAGGAAACTGTTCCTTCACCAAGTGAAGAGAATCCAGCACCGGTGACTTAAGCCTGTCTAACACGACTAAGGGGAGAGTAACAGTAAAACATCTCTGGACCCTTTGTAAAATGAGTGGGGAAGTTTTTTTTGAATTTTGAATTTTGATGACTTTTTGTTGGCATGTTATCAACCGATAATTCACTTAAGAGGTAAATAAAATTAGGTTTTGTAACCTAAAAAGTGTGAGCATTTATTGTGATCGGTAAAGTGAATAAAAACAAGTTTTACTCTATCATTTTTACCCTAACTCTTTCGAAAAATAAATTTGAAGCGATTGCAGAGCAGAACAAGATTGTCTTGGTGTAAATTGGTGAATTTTTTTGTAATTAGAGAAGTCAAGCTGAATTGAAAGTTGCAGAAAGGCGAACAGGTGTGCATTTCAACATTTCAACCAGAAAACAGAGCAACGTGCAAGATACAAGGTATTTCTTTGTATACCGCTTCGAAATCTGTTAATCTAGAATGGCTTCTACTTCTAAATCTGTAGAGAGGTTGTTGATCACTGTTGAGCCTGAGGAAGCTCTAAAGGCAGATGAAATTATGTCTTATAATGCATTATTGCAAGTCCCGAGTGGTGTTGTGGTCAAAGGTGACTTGTCAAGCTATATAGATTGCAAATAGAAGATTTAGGAACTCTGCACATCTATACTCAGCTGAAATCACTTTGTGATAAGGATGGAAAAATTGAAGCAAAAATATGCTAGGGTTTTTGAAAAAGGGTTTCATAATGCCACATATTTTCTTGAAGACTTTGAGGAGGAACACATAAGAATCATCTTGAGTCAAGTCCATGGAGAGAATATGTATTTGCAAAGAACCCATATGATAACTAAGGAGGCTATTAGGGCTGTAACGAGTTAATGTTCAACTGGTGAAATTCCTGTGCTAAGAAGAATTTCAAAGGAAATTGTCTTCAAACTAATCAATTCTACATCTTATAGGCATGCTTTCTCTATCAACAATATTAGAGACCCTGCGGTGAAACTTGCAGCAATAATGATAGGCTACTGGGTCTTCTACTCCAATAGACTTAACAATATTCCATCTACAGCAATTCACACAACACATAGAATGATTGTTGATAATGCAGATTATGATATTCGTGAAGCTATCAGAGACCAGTTATTTCAAAACCTGAAATCTATTAAGAAGGACAACACAGAGAAGTTTAAATATGGTCAACTATTAGTTGGGTTATTTTTCTACTTTCAGAACTTCCTACCAGGTATTGGTGATATTGAATGGTCCAAGGAACAATCGGTCAATGCACAGATCAAGAACAACATTAAGGTTGTAAAGAATACTTTTTCAGCTGCCACAAACAAAAAAATTTAATGAATTCCAAAAAAAGATGAGCATGAGAATGCGGTTACCTGAAGATGTGGTTAAACACTTTGCAAAAGACATAATCTTCATGGTTACCACTGACTTCTACCTGATGCAAGCAATTGAACCTAGAGAACAAGAAATGGAAGATATGAGCTATGAGGTCAATCATGATTTACTGGTCAGCTATGCTAATACGCTGTTAGCATCGCCCAAAGATAAAAAGAAGGCAAAATTGGACATCTTGGCAGTCCAAGTTGCACCAACTGAAACCGGTACCGTACCTGCAGCCAAGGAGAAAGGAAAGCTAAAGAAGTCTGATGAAAAATCTCCCATGAAAAAGACCACAAGGGTGACTCAGAGTGTCCTAATCAAAAAGGAACCAGCACCTAAAGTATATGATTAGAAGGTGAGCGCACCAAAGAAGAGAAACAAGAAACTGATTTTGCAACCAAAGTCTGAGGGTACAGATTTTGAAGAAGAACCAAAGAAGGAAAAAGCAACCGACAAAATATCTAAGAAGGTAAAGGTAGTGCCAAAGGCAACTACACCTATAGATATTGCTACCTACAAACCTGACATAGTCTTTGAGAGGACAATGCAGACATCAGGTAGAAACAGGTTTGATAATGTTAAAGAATATTTTGATTCTTTTACTGAAGATGAGCATAAGCTAGTAATTCAATAGGTAATTACTTATTTGGGTCATTATAATAGATTTCCACATGATTTGGAGAAAGATATTTCAATCTCCCTGTACAATGTTCTATTAGAAAAATGGGAGGAGGCAATTCAATTAGCAAAGAAGATTTTTGATGAAATATTTGTACAATATTTTCCCAATCTATCATCTGATGGAGTGAGTGCTTTAATAGAGGAATACAAAGCATATTTTGATTTTAAAATGAGGAGATTGAATCTCCTCAATGAAAAAATGGTAGTTATTGAGTCAGAGACTCACCAACTAGCCTGTGTAATCAAACAAAGGGAGGATAACATCCACTCTGCCAATAAGGATGAAACTACAAATGTTGCTCCTTGACCGAAAATGGATGAAGAGGAAATTGTTCAAGCTGATGTAGTCTATCCAACCAAGAAGAAGGATGATTCCATTATTCTTGTTGATGAAGATATTTAGGACACAGTAGACCTATCTGGAAACAACATTGCACCAAATATGGATCCTCCTACAATCACAGAAGTACAGGTTACATTAGTTGATCAACCGGGCATTCAACTGACAATGGGCAATGAACCGGCAAAAGAACAACTAGAGAAACCCCAATCTCCACCAGTCATTGAAACTACTTAAAAAGGAGTCTACTGAGGAAGTTATTACTTAGCAAGCTGAAGATACAATAAAGAAAAATACAGAAAGAGCCATCATTAAGAGTATACCCTCTGAACTGGCAAAGAAAGAACTACTTGATGATGATGATGAAGATTCTTTAAGTATCTCAGGACCTATTGACATGAACACCTTGAGTGCATCAGAAATGATGAAGATTGCTAATGTTATGCAATCTCGTACACACAAGAAGCAACTCAAAGAGCAGAGGATTGAAGCAGAGACAATCCAGAATGTAGTAGAAATTTTGTCTAGTTTACTACCAGAAACATCTGTCACACATCTTCCCACTCCTATCAGCAAACTTGGTTAGTTAGTTGCAAATGCATATGATCAAATCAAATCGCTTGAAGATGCTATTCAAATATCTGCTGAGAAGAGCCACAAGAAGGCATATGGAGATAAACTGGCTAAGCACATTGAAAATAGAAAAATGGCTTTATCTCATAATGGAAGTCTGTTAAAGAAAGCTATTGAATTTGGAGGAAATTATCTTGCCTCTACCTCCAATGTTACTTTCTTTTATTCTAATATTTCTAAGAATAAAGTTGAAACTGAGCAGGAAATAGAAAGGTTATGCAAGGCATATGTCCCACTCCAGGATTCCATTCATGCGTTTAACGGTGTATAGATGATTTGCATGATAGACTGAACAGGAATGATAATGAGAGAGCTAAGAGATTCCAATCTCTAAGAGAGCTCAAGAGTTAGCTCACCTCACAAGTTGACATTCTTCAGAGAACCTACTCCAGTGCAGAAGCTATTCTTGCTACTCCTACAACCTGCATGCTCGACTCAATGGAAGAATTCTACTCCCAATTGTTGTCTACCTCTGAGTATACAGATAACATACTAAAATCATGGGAGAATGCTCTATCCTAGATGAAGCAGAATTTCAATAATATTTTCATGAGAATAACCAATGCATGAACTTGTTTAAAATTGTACTATGTGCAGAACACTTTGATACAAATTTTCTACATATATGTATATATTTTACTTTATCATTTTGGCATTGTTGTCAAACGAGGAGTAACTATATGTATGTGTGTTTTTGAAAATTTTGTATTTATGCATGCATTAAGGGGGAGTATTGCATTAAAGGGGAATATGAGTACATATTTAAATATGTTGTGTATGCACACTTAGCGGTATTGTATTACTCTCTTTTTTTTCTAAGTGTTGTCATCAATGCCAAAGGGGGAGATTGTTGGATTGATGATGATTATCATGTATTCATCACTTGTTGTCATTGATGAAACACTCTCACACACACATATGATTACATTGACTACCGATGTAACTTCATTGATTTACATTGTTAACCGGAAAGTTTAAGGTCTATCTCTAACCGGTATGTGCCTAAGAGATAACCTATGGTTACATTAAATCAGCATCAAAATGAAGTAAAGGTTGAAGATGAAGATCAAGTGGAAGATTCCAGGACAACGGTTCACATATTGTGTTCCAACCGGTTTTGACTATTCTAACCGGTATCTGATTTTGTGATGAGTTACCAACATCATTTTCTTGGCGGTCATTGTTGTGATGAGTTATGTTTACATGTCTAGATACACTACACCTAGGAAATTGTGTTCCTATGACCGACATAATATTTGTATATCTATTTAAAGACATCTTCGTGAATCATTTGAAATGGATAGAGAATGATGGCATGTGAATACTGATATGCATCTAGAGTGAAAGCTTTTGTTGAAGAGTGATAAGTGTTAAAATGGAGAGCAATGTTGAATGTAATTAGAATGATCTGATCAAGTAGGTCTTGTGCTACTCAAAACAAATCAAATCTTTCTTGTTTTCTAATCACTCCAACAGATTCAAATCCCCTAACTGGGTAAGCTCTAACAAGCTTCATTGTACAAATCCTCTAACAAGGTGATCCATTAGTTTGGATTCTAAAATCCTCTAGCAAGGTTACTCTTAACAGGTTAGTACTCTTAACAGGGTATAAGCTTCTAATCAAGCTTGGGATCTCTAACAAGATTCACTCCTAGCATAGCACTTTGTAAGACCTTAACCGGTCAGTTTTCTATTACTGCAGATAGTTAACTTGTGAGTTCCATCTCACCGTGATTTTTACCTATTTGGGTTTTTTACGTATAAACACTTGTGTTATAGTGGATGTTCTACTTTATGTGGATGTTGTTATTTCATTTTGGATAGCATGCATTTTATTCAAATTCTTAGTTAAGTTCATCTACCGGTTAGTGTTTAAAGTGGTGCATGTTTTGGTGTCACTGATTCACCCCCCTCTCTCAGTGCTTTTCAAGACCATCAATACAATGAAAAGACAACTTATTACAATGATGGCTCCTTGTTACCAATGAGTTTTGTAATGCCTACAATGAATACATTCCACCGATTATTCTATCTCACTGCTTCTTTTACTATCGGTTAACTATTCACCCACTTTGACCCATTGCCGATCAGTCTTTGCCTTTTTCTCATTTCTTCAGATCCTTATTCAACACTTTCTGATTCTATGATCCCTTCTCATCGGTTGAGACACTGCAATATTTTTTGTCGATTTCTCAACTCTATATTCTATCAGTTTCTTTGCTTACTCTATCTTCCTAAATCTCCTTCTACTCACCTTTTCCTTGCTTGATTCGCACCGACACTCACCCATCTCTGCTCAATTCTATGTTGGTGTCTTGGAGTCTCACTTTGTTGATTCACACATTGTTATACTCTTTGCGGCTTGCCGGTTGCTTTTGTCTTACTGGTTAAACCTATGTTACACCTCCTTACCGGTTCTACTTCAACACTTGGACACTTATGATATTTGCTTTGATCACTCTCTACTCTCACTTAATCTCTTTTCTTTGGCATCTATCTCATATGCAACATCATCATTTTGTGTCTTCAATCTATATATAAATATACTAGTTTTCTCGCCTAACAACATTATTTAAATATTTCCACCTAGGGTTTTCTTTACCAACTTCAATTAGATCGGATCTCATCATATCTGTCTTCTAAGATCAATATCCCACAACAAGGCAACTCTGCACTGCCATATCTTCTTCCATCTATACACGTTTTCTATTTTTGGGAAGCACAGCTCTTCTTCCTATCAATCACCATTAATGTTCTAGTAGTATGCTTCTCAAGGTCGAGAAGGAGATCATATATCATGCATCAATCATGGAGAAAGAAGATCAAATCTCTGCCCCTTGGTCTACATCAAGCCACATTTGTTTGTACTCCTCCTATGATTTCAACAGATGACATTAAATGCAAAGTTAGTTGGCAACTACTTCATCGATCCTTACTTCACCGACCACTGCACGTTAGCCACTTGGATCCTACGAGTTGTCCTTTGTCATCTTCAACCTCAACTTAGTCCACTTAGTCAGTTCAAGCTTGGTCACCAACCAAACCATCCTATCGGTATCTGTCTCATTCTACCAATCTTCTTACCCAACCAGTCACTAAGTTTCTTTATGATCCGCTTGTCTCTAGCCTTCTTACCGGTAGATAATATTACTACTTTCATACCGGTAACATACCTTTCATGTTGATCTCTTGCATGCACCTTGTATACCATTAACCAACCATATCGGCGACCAATTATACATATCAGTTGACATCAATGACAATACAATGCCAACAATCTCTCCCTTTGGCATTGATGTCAACACATGTAGTATTCAGTATACTACAGGCATTATCTCTCCCCCTTTGACGACAATGACAAAGGGCACAATAGAACATTCTACCAATTGCTTCTCCCCCTTTGACCACTATCCTCTCAACTAGCAACACATAAGATGAAGGGCTCAGACACCAACTGACACCGATTGTACATAAGAATCAAATGTGATTGTACTATGAGTGCTACCAATTTAGAAAAATAAATCCCCTGAACATGAAATTCTCTTTGGTATTCCTACTTGTATGAAATTTGATACCAATTTGTGCATTTTCCCTCTTGTTTCTCACAACCAGTTGAGTGAGAACATTTCTCTTCTTCTACAGTTTGTTCTTCTGGTACACCTGTCTAGTGTTCCTTTCACGCGATGGTCCAATTGTGATTTTCATTAAAGTACAAATTGAATAGACATTGAAAGAATTCTCAAACGAGGGCCAATGAGTAATTCCCAAATGCTCAAGCATACTAGTACTTCAACATAAACATGTGATC
Organism: Cryptomeria japonica; assembly: GCF_030272615.1. Lineage (NCBI taxonomy): Eukaryota > Viridiplantae > Streptophyta > Pinopsida > Cupressales > Cupressaceae > Cryptomeria > Cryptomeria japonica. The sequence goes on along the minus strand of NC_081413.1, from coordinate 725,907,254 downwards.
TCCCCTTGTGTCCAACATTTTTGTCCAAGAGACAAGAGATTTTGCAACGAACTCCTCTTGAACCATAGATCTCCATACACATTTAAGTGCATGAAACAAGGAACAAAACGCCTAATTTGTGTCTCAGATACTCAAATATGCTTACTGCTAAAGATTTGGTGAAGATGTCAACCACTTGCTCACCTGAAGGAACATATTCTACCCTTACTTCCTACTCTTCAACCTTCTCCCTGAGAAAATGGTACTTGATGGCAATGTGCTTTGTCCTTGAGTGCATAATTGGGTTCTTTGATATGTTAATTGCACTTGATTTGTCACACCAGATAGAAATGGGATCAGTCATCTCTACCCAAATATCCTTGAGGGTCTACTTCATCCATAGCACCTAAGAGAAGCATGTTGCAGCAACAATGTATTCAACTTCAACAATTGATAAGGAGATTGAATCTTGCTCCTTGTTGTGCCATGAAACCAATCGGTTACCTAGGAAGAATGCACCACCACTTGTGCTCCTCTGGTCATCAATGCATCCAGCCCAATCAGCATCAATGTAGGCTTGCAAGGTGAATTCTCCTTTCTTAAGATACCAAAGTTCATAATTGAGTGTTCCTTGCATGTACCTGAAGATCCTTCTGACTGCATTCATGTGTGATTGTTTAGGTCCTTGAAATCTTGCCACCATGCATATTGATTACACTATATCCGATCTAGAGGTAGTAAGATACAATAAAATACCAATCATGGATCTATACAATGTCTGATCCACTACCAGTGACTCATCATTCTTGCTCAACTTGCAAGTGGTCACCATGGGAGTACTTACTGGTTTGTTATCTTCCATTTGAAATTTCTTCAGCATATCTCTTGCATACTTGATTTGAGAGATGAATATTCCCTTGTCTTGTTGTGAAATCTGCAAACTAAGAAAGAATGATAGCTCTCCAAGCATGGACATCTCAAATTCTGATTTCATCTGATCAGCAAAGTCCTTGCATAGGGTGTTCTTGTTACCTCCAAAAATGATGTCATCCACATATACATCCAAGATAATCATGTGGTTTCCTTCTGATTTAACATAAAAAATTGTTGTTTGCACTTCCTTTTCTGAATCCTTGCTCCTTTAGGTACTTATCCAACCTTGACTACCATTCTCTAGTAGCTTGCTTCAAACCGTACAAATATTTCTTTAACCGACACACAAAGGTTTCATCATCATGCAATAGAAAACCTTTCGGTTGTTCCATGTAGACCTCTTCTTCTAAATTTCCATTTAGAAAGGTAGATTTTACATCCATTTGATAGACTTTGTATCCCTTGGAGGCCGAAAAGGCTAAAAACATTCTAATGGCCTCAAGTCTAGCAACCGGTGCAAATGTTTCTTCAAAATCAATACCTTCTACTTGAGAATACCCTTTTCACACTAACCTTCCCTTGTGTCTCACAATCTTTCCTTCTTCATGCATCTTGTTCCAGTATACCTATTTTGTACCAATGATGTTCTTGTATGTCGGTCTAGGAACTAATTCCCATGTCTTGTTCTTATCAGTTCCTCTTCCATTGAATCCATCCATTTTTTACTCTTGTTGGCCTCATTGAATGTCTTAGGTTTCATTTCAGTCATGAGGTAGAAATTAACTTCCTCATCATTTCGGGTAAATCTTCTTCTTGTTTCCACACCATCATTCTTATTACCTATGATATGTTCTTCAAGATGCTTTTTCTACACATACCTATTAGGGGACTTACTGGTTGCATCTTATGATTGACTGTTAGATTGAAATTCAATGTCTTCATCACCGAAATCATCATACTGGTTTACTTGGGTGTGTCTTCCCTTAAGCATATCTTCATCCACTCTAACATTCACACTCTCAATGACTCTTCTTAATCTTTTGTTGCAGCACTTGTATGCCTTACTATGAGTTGAGTAACCAAGGAAAATACCTTCATCACTCCTAGAGTCAAAGGTGCCCAATCCATCCTGATCCCTTTTGATGAAGAATTTACTCCCAAACACCTTAAAGTACTTGACTGGTGGTTATCGGTCATACCATAGTTCACAAGGTGTCATCATGTTGTTTGTTCTCAGTTGAACCCGGTTCAAGGTAAATATAGAAGTATGAACTGTTTCCTTTCAATATATATCCGGTATGTGTGCCTCATTCAGCATGGTTCTTGCCATCTCCTTGATTGTTTTGGTTTTCCTTTCTACCACACCATTTTGTTGTAGTCTTCTTGGGGTTGAGTATTGTCTTTTGATTCCATGTCTCTCACAGAAGTCCTCAAACTCATTTGATGTGAGCTCTCCACCTCGGTCTAATCTTAAACATTTCATCTTGCATCCGTTTTCCCTCTCAACCATCTTTCTGAATATCTTGAATCTTTCAAATTCTTGAGATTTGTCCTACAGGAAAGTGACCCATGTCATTCTAGAGAAATCATCAATGAGGAGCATTAAATATCTCTCATCGTTTAGAGCTCTTGTCCTGGTTGGACCACATAGATTAGTGTGCACAAGTTCAAGGTCCTTTAAGTATTGTGTTCTTTAGTCTTGAAGGTCACCTTAGTTTGCTTTCCTTTTACACATTCATCACAAAATGTGCTTGTCGGTTTGGTGATCTCCAGTATGTGTCTCACATAGCCCTTCTTGCTTACCTTGACCAAATTGTCAAATTTTATGTGTCCTAATCTTCTGTACCACAACCAACTCTTATCTACTTGTCCCATAATGCATTAGGACTCATAAAATTCCTTCAGATTGTACACATTTCCATCTGTTCTTTTTTCCTTTTGTAACAATCTGATCGATACTCTCTTTTCTTATCTGACAACTGGTAGAGTCAAAAGTGAATTTGTATCCTTTATCACAATCTGACTCACACTTATCAAACTATGCTTTAGACCTTGTTCCTAGTATACATCACGTGCCTTCAATTTGCCATCAATATTCAGAGTACCTTTTCCCTTTATCTTGATGGAGGAGTTATCTCCAAATCTTACCAAGCCTCCATTCCAATTTTCAAGCTTGATAAATTTCTTTTTGTCACCAGTCATGTGGTTGGAACATCCACTATCTACCACCCATAAATTTCTTCTTTCTTCATGCAGGGAAGTTTGCACAATCAAACTTGATTCTCCTTTGTTCTTATCTTTCTCAACCCAAACCAGCTTGTCTTCTTTCTTCTTATCTGCAACAATTTCTTTCACTGGTTTCTGATTAGGAGTGGTTCCCTTTTGCTTATTTTTCTTGTGCTTACAATGCTTTGCAATATGTCCAAACTCTTGACAGTAATAGCATTTCACATTGACGTTAAAAGATGAACCTTTAAAACTATTATAGGTCACTGGTTTACTTCTCCTACATTCAAAACTCCTATGACCAAATCCATTGCACTAATAACAAACAGTATCCATATCTCGGAGTGCATTGAATGCATTTCTACTTGCAAAAGTAATAGGGGGTTTATTCATCAATCTACAATTTGCAATTCTATGTCCAAACTTGTTACACTAGTAGTAGTAACCATAGAAGTTAGGTACATACCGATCTTGTTGTTGTGAACCGGCAGACCTTTGTCTCATTGGATGTCTTCTTCTCATGTTGTTGACTTTCTCATTGGATGTCTTCTTCTCATGTTGTTGACTTTAGTGAATCCTTCATTGTCCACCTTGGGCTTGCTTTTATAATTTGTACTCTGGTGCATTGAGTGTGGCTTCTAATTTTGGGCATACTGGTTCACAGACTGATTTCTTCTAGCCTCACCATAGGTCTTCTTACCGATATTTTTGTTGACAGTAAATGTTTGCTTCTCTTTGCTCTCACTTGATGAAGTGAATTTTATCTCTTTTTCAGATGTGTCTTTGTTGTTTGAACTTTGTCCTTCTTCAAATCCTAGGCCACCGATATCTTTTGAGTTCTTTTGATTGCTCAACATCTTGTCCAAGGCTTCAGTGTTGCCCTCATACTTTCTTCTCATTTTTAGTTCATCTTTACTCTTTTCAATCTCCTTCCTAAGCCTTACAATCCCTTCCTCTAACTTCTGATGCTCCTTCTCCTTCTCTATTGCATTAGAGTTTGTAACCTCACAAATCCTTTTGGCTTCTTCCAACTGGAGTTTCAGATCAGATATTGTTTTCTTAGATTCCTCTAGAGATCTCCCCAACTGATCGTGTTCCTCTCCAGCAACATGCTTAAATATTTTGAGCTATTTCCTTGTTTTACTTAATTATTCAAGAGCACTTATGAGCTCACCTTCTAGGTCCACTTCAGCTTCAATGTCTGCATCTTCCTCATCTTCATCAACTGGATCATCTCATGCCATAAAGAGATTAACTTCTCTTTCACCCTCATGGCAGTCATCTTCTGATGCACTTTCTTCATCTATGGCATCATCCTCAATGGTATACAGTCTGTTATGTTTTCAGTAGCCTCTTCTTTCTTGTAGGTAGACTTTTTTATTTCTATCCTTACCGGGAGATCTATTAGAGCCTTTTTGCTCATCTCCACCAGTTTCATTGTAGGGACATTTTGTAGCAAAGTGTCCTATTTTACCACAATTGAAGAATTTGAGTGGCAAATTTCCTTTATACTTACCGGATCTTCTTTTGAGATTCCTCACAAAATTTGCCACTTTTGCATCTGTGTCTTGACTGGGTTCACCATGAGCACTTTGTTCCTTACTCTTTTTGATGGAGTTGAAAGCAGCCTCTTTCTTTGAAGATCCTTCACCGATTGTCCTCATTTCATAAGCAGTCAGGGAGCCAAACAAAACATCCATTGAAAAGCTTTCAGATCCTTGGCTTCCTTTATAGTAGAAACCTTAGTATCATACTTCTATGTGAGGGATCTAAGCACCTTTTTAACAATAAATTCATTAGTAATTTCCTCTCCATGTCCTCTAATGGTATTCATAGTTTCATCAACTCCGTGAAGATAATATGCAATCTTTCCTTCATCCTTCATCCTCGGGCCTTCAAGCCGACCTCTTAGAGTTTTCAGCTTTTCCTCCTTGACGTTGACATCTCCTTCAAATAATCTCTACAATTTATCCCAAGCCTCCTTAGCGGATGACCAATGCATTACCTTGACAAACTCATTATCAGACAACCCACTAAGAATAGCATATTTAGCCTTTGCATTGTTTTCATACTCCTTCGCATCTAGGTCGGTAGGAGGGACACTAGGGATAGTATACCCATTCTTTAAAGACATCCAAACATAAAATCCTAGAGAGGATAGATAGATTTCCATTCTTCTTCTCCAAAAGGCATAGTTGGTTCCATCAAACATGGGAGCTTTGGAGGAGGAGGACTCATTTCTTGCCGTTGTGTTCTTGGACTAGAACCTACCCAAGCTAGAGAAAGCTTTAATCAACCAAAAACCTAAGGCTCTTATACCAATTGTTGAACACAAGATACCACTAAGAGGGGGGTGAATTAGTGGTTTCCAAAAACTTAACCTTTAAATCCTAACTACAAGTACCAATTAGTAGTCCTACCACTAAGAGGGTATACCGGTGAGATAAGAAAGGAGATCAAAATGCAATCACACAAAGACACATCATATAACACCAGTTATACGAGGAAAACCTAATGTGGGAAAAACCACGGTGAGAAAAGTTGTTGGAGACTACTGCTCCAATCCACCCTCACAATGAAACACATGTATTACAAAGATTTAGGGCACCAACCCAAGGAGCACCAACCTCTACTTATTTATGGGCACCAACCCAAAGGAGAACCAACCCCTACACCGAACTCCAACTCAGTGATATACAATGAAAAGACAACTTATTACAATTATGGTACCTTGTTACAAATGAGTTTTGTAACACCTTCAATGAATACACTCCACCACTTATTCTATCTCACTGCTTTTTCTGCTACTAGTTAACTATTTACCCACTCTGACCCCTTTCCAGTCAGTCTCTTCCTTTTCTAATTTCTTCAGATCCTTATTCAGCACTTTCTGACTTTGTGATGCCTTCTCACCGGTTGAGACACTGCACTATTTTTTGCTAGTTGCTCAACTCTATATTCTGTTGGTTGCTCTTCTTACTCTATCTTCCTAAATCTCCTTTTGCTCACCTTTGCCATGCTTAATTCGCACCGGCACTCACCCTTCTTTTCTCAACTCTCTATTGCTATCTTGGAGTCTCACTTTGTCGGTTCACACACTATTATACTCTATGTGGTTTTCCAGTTGCTTTTGTCTTACCGGTTAAACCTCTGTTACGCCTCCTTACTGGTTCTACTTCAACACTTGGAAACTTATGATATTTCCTCTGATCTCTCTTTGCTCTCACTCAATATATTTTCTCTAACACCTATCTCATATGCAACATCATCATTTTGTGTCTTCAACCTGCATATAAATATATTGGTTTTCCCACCTAACAACAATATTTAAATATTTCCGCCTAGGGTTTTCTTTACCAACTTCAATCAGATTGGATCTCATCAAATATGTCTTCTGAGATCGATATCCTGCAATAAGGCAACTCTGCACCGCCATATATTCTTCCACCTGTACACGTTTTCTATTGTTGGCAAGCACGGCTCTACTTCATGTCAATCACCATTACTGTTCCAGTAGTATGCTTCTCAAGGTTGACAAGGAGATCGAATATCATGCATCGATCATGGAGATAGAAGATCAAACCTCTGCACCTTGGTCTGCATTGAGCCACATTTCTTTGTACTCCTGTGATTTCAGCAGCCGACATTAAATGCAAACTTAGTTGACAACTACTTCACCCACCCTTACTTCACCGACCACTGCATGTTAGCCACTTGGATCCTACGTGTTGTCCTTTGTCGGCTTCCACCTCAGCTCAGTCCACTTATTTAGTTCAAGCTTGGTCACTAACCAAACCATCCTACTGGTATATGTCCCATGCTACCGGTCACTGAGTTTCTCTATGATCTGCTTGTCTCTATCCTACTTACCGGTGGATAATATTACTGTCTTCATACCAGTAACATACCTTTCATGCTAATCTCTTGCATGCACCTTGTATATCAGTAACCAATCATACTAGCGACCAATTATACATACTGGTTGACATCAATGACAATACAATGCCAACATTAGTGTTAAGATTTCCTATAGCCATTCAGTTGTTATATTTCCACATGTTTATTTTAGTAGATTCAGTTGTTGCAGTAGGATAGAATGACTCTAACTAGAACTTAGTGCTTAAACAGTACAGACCCATTTCAAGTAATACATCCTTGGGTTGACAAGTAAATGAACCTCAATCATGGGAATGATAGCTATTCAAAATGGATGACCAATCCCTGAGTTAAGGCTTTAAGTCTAGTTATTGTTCTAATTGGCAAGGCAGACAATGCAATCTATGACAAGAAAGCAACCTATGTTTTTGTTGTTTTTAAAGATTTGGACAAAATTTTGAAATGCAAACATGAAGATGCAACCTTCGGAAATTGAAATCAAGTCAAGACCTTAAAAGGACAAAATGATGATAGGACAAATGACAATCTCTCACCTATACGCTTGGATACTAAGTTGGGTTTGACAAAAATGATGTTGATAGAAGGACAAATGTTGGACGAGGTCAAGACTCCCTAACAACAACTTAGGGTCTAGTCTAAATTTTTTATTTAATCAGTTTAGATGAAAATGGTTAGTGAAAAGTGTTGTCGAAGACTTAGGACAATTTTCAGTGTCTACATATTGTTTCCATATGATTGGGTGGCAATACCATCCATTATTAGTTTTAAAAAAAAACCATAATTAGGGAGCTTGAAGAGTATAATGGAGGGAATTTGCCACCTCAAGGATTATGCATCCTTAAGGATAATTTGTCCTTCTGATTACCTCTATGAATTGGTGCCAAGGTGAGCCAAGGCATAACAACAACAAAGTTAAGTAGTTAACCACAATTTGAGGCTCTCGGATGACTCTGCCAAGCCTCTGTCCAAAGGACGAGCACGTGGGTCTGGGGAACCAGCGCGACACATTGTCATCATGTACAAATGAGGTACAGAGTTAATACAAAAAGTTCCAAGTGTGATTATAATGCAATAAAAATACGAAAAATAATGAAGCTAAGCTAGTAAACGCGATATACAAAATAACCAAGATAAAATGGAAGGAGAAAAAGGAAGGAAATAGACAAACAAGAAGTCCACGCTATGAAGCCTCCTCCAACTTAATCTCCTCTTCATGGTATTGTACCTACACACATGCAAGAAAGGAAAATGTTAGGGGTTGTGTTTTGGAGTCTGCCTAAGTCAAACCCCCATTTTGGTGTTTCCACCTCCATGGAAAACCCAAGAAGCCATGAGAATAATAATATGATAAAGATAATTGAAAAGATGCAACAAAAGATTGATAAAAACTATTGGAAAATGGAAGAAAGAGATTACGGAAAATTCCCTTTTACGAATAGTTATTGGAAATGCTGGTGTAGTGTATTTGAGATGTTGCAACAATGGTGGTGTTGATGGAATGTTGTCCAAAGTGGTCTCCAAGAGCTTAATCTACAAGAAGATTGCCAAACTTTCCAAAGAATCCCTTCAAAATGCCTCCAGAGTGAAAGATAAAGGCCCACAAGAAGGAATTCAGATGTCGGTGGGTGCATGCAGAGGCATTATAATTCCTTTCAGGCACAGGTATAACACTCAAACGGCCACCTGCAGACAATCAGATTTGCGGAACGCTAGCACACCGTGCAAACATCTTCGCGTCGCGCATGAAAGTTTTTGGTTTTCCTTTTCTTTCTTTTTTTTTTTTGTTTTCAGATTTTTGAAGTTTTGAAAATTTAAAAGACTACATGCACCTAAATGAAGAGGAAAGCAAGTAATACAAAGATAATCTTGTTTCACATCAAGTTCACCAAAATGTAATGGAGGGAATTCGTCTATAGGCTCAGAGGAGGTGAGGGTCAACAATCATGTGAAGACCATAGATAAGGTCGAGATGTCCTCCAAGGAGTTGAACATGCAGGCCTCTATGGAGGAAGCACTAACTGGAGCCGAAGAGGACTCAAGAGCATCGTTCTCAATAGGAGAGGCCCTTGAAATTGTGTCAAGGATGGGAGAAGGCCCAACCGATGGAACAAGAGGTGCATCCTGGAGAGGCACCACATCCACAGTAATGGACGTCTGACCTCATTTTTCTCAAGGAGCGACTGGAGGAATAGAGGGCACTGACATAGGCTTTGATGAAGGGACACAAGAAGAGCGCTTCCCTTTCTCATCACAAGAGGGCTGAGGAATATCAACCATTATCGGGAGCTCAAAGGGAGGGCAAGTCGTGGACTTCAACAACATTGGTGTCTTTCCCTTGGCTGCACTAGGCACAGTCGCAAGAACAACGGACACCGTTGGAGGCTATGTGGTCCAAGGTGGATGCAAAGGTATATTCGAGGGAGTGATCTTAGCCTCGACCCCTGATGATGAGGAGGTGTGAGGTACTACCTGCTCTAAGACCAGAATTGATGGAGGAGGGGTCGATGCAGGAGGTGGCAATGAAACACTAGGTTGCATAGATTTAGGGGTCGACTCCCCCATTTTATACTGATAATAAGCAAGATACATTAAATCACCGCGAGGAAGCATGGGCCCCACCAGAGTAAGTCAAAAGTGGTCCAACAAAAAAATCCCCATGGGTGATCAGAGGTCGATATCCAATGTCTTGGATGACATGCATTGTGCCCTAATGGGGAAACTTGAGACATTTGTGCACAACTGAGGGGACTGCTTCCATAGCAATCAACCAAGGAATGTCAAGATTAACTTGGAAGAGGTCCAATTCGGGAATGATGATGAACACAGAGGACGTCGCCTTAGGCCCTACGAGGATCGTCAAGGTGATACTACCCAAGGGGTGGATAGAGAACCCATCACGCATCCTCAAAGTTGTGCAACATTCATCATACTCTAGTTTATGCAAGTCGTTCACAAAGAGAATCTCCTTTGTGATAACATCAACTTTGCTAGATGGGTTTACAATCACACTTGTGATAGTTTGATCGTTCAGCTTGGCAGGGATGTAAAGAGGATCAGGCTCTCTGCAATATGGAGCATCCAGAGGGGTAAATGACAAGGACAAATCAGATACCTTCCCCTTCTAAGATGGAGGTGAGCTAATAGGGGTGATAGTGACCATGTTCACATATGGACCATCATTTGAAGAAGGATCTGATGCAGAGACCAAGTTTGCCGAATGTGGAGGGAAAGGATCAATATAACTATGCAAGTTGTTGTTGGTTTTATCAACAAACTTGTTTGATTTGTGCCTCCATGCATCCACCTTGATTGCACCATTGTCGATGTGGTCTTGGATAACATGTTGAAGAATATTACATTGCTTAGTGTCATGACCAGGCACACAATGATAATGACAACACTTCGAACCATCATACCAACGTGGATAAGGCCGACTATCAGACAATGGTTTGATTTTCGAAAGGGTAATGAGATTATCTTTCAACAACCACTACATTATGCTCAAGTAGGAGTCATTCAACTTAGTGAAGACTCTATTTTTTTGTGGGGCTTGCACAACAGCCATTGAAGGAATAGCCGCAACATTAGCGACAACCTTATTCTTCGAGGACCCATCCATGGACATGCCTGCAAAGGTTCCACTGCGATGGTTCAAAGAAGTATCTCTGAACTGTGACACAATGTGTTGGTAATCGGTGAGAGCAGAGAACATGTTAGCGAAGTTTTGATATCTCTTAAGAAATAGTTTCTCCCTCAATCTTGGCTACAGATTGCTGATAAACATCCTCTGCAGATCACTATTTGGCAGGGCAAAGGGGATCTTGGTTGAGATAGCTTGATATCTCAAAATGAAATCAGTGATCTTCTCATTGGGCTTTTGTTTACAATGAACAAGGTCAGTGATAGTGACCATGCTACCAATGTTCGCCTAAAACCACTTGAGGAAAAGGTCCATAAGCTGATCAAAGGTACGAATAGAGTGGTTAGGTAAGGAGCTATACCATTCTAACATCGTCCCCTTGAGGGAACGTAAGAACAGTTTCAGCAACATGAAATCTAGACTATGGTAGTCACTACACATAGTCATGAAGGAATCTATATGCATTTTCGAGTGCCCATCACCATTGAACCTATCAAACTTCAGGGACTTAGCAGCAGTTGGAAGGATAGTATTCAAGATGGTAATGTCTAGAGGGCTCTTCTTGTAGTACACGAGCAAGGATGACTAATCGGAAGCAGAAGATAGGTTAGTGAGATGCAACTGCAACTAACCCATGTTCTACAAAATAGTGTTCAAAACATGATTAGGAGGTGGAGGTGCACCACCACCTCCACCGAATCCTCCAACAGAAACCAAGATACCTACAGATGTAGTGCCAGCACTGATTACTGAAATCTAAGCAGCGACAGGGATCAAACTACTAGCCATGTCTGTGTAGCCTAAGGGAGTGAGTGAAGAACTAACACTAGGTATGGTGGAGTCCACCATGTGCACGCCCAAGTGTGGAATGCTAACAACTAAATTGGAAAGTAAAGGGATCATATTGATTGTCCATAGGGGATGCATCCACTAGGGGCACATGGATTTGAACAATCATGGACAAGGCCCTCAACATCTCTTGGCCTCTCTTGTTGGAGATTAACATGTCTTTCAAGGTACTCATGACATTCTCGGCCTGGGGGAGGACATTATCTCTGTTCAAGAAACTCTCAAAGGCTCTCAAATTCTTCTCCAACATATTGATCTTCTCAAAGTCTATAGTGACTGTAGAATTGTGATCGACCACAAAACAAGAAGATGAGGTAGGACTCCTAGGAGAGTTAGGTTGCGAACTAGAAGGAGAAGGCCCCCCGGTCATAATAGATTTCAAACTATGAGAGGTCAAGAACTCACTGGGATCGGATGACTGCTCACCCTCCATGGTTTCAAGTAGAGAAGGATTGTAGCGATCAGAGGGAAAACTCCGCCTGGATAACCTCTTGACTATGGCTCCTGTTGCAATCTAAGTCATATAGCTCATAGACAAGCCACACGATGTTTAGGACCACACTACAGGGACACCGAATGATAAAGTTAGTTTTAAAAGATAAACGAAAAAACGTAGAGATTTAAACTAAATGTGAATGAAAGTTTTTGTTTTGTTTTGTTTTTGGTTTTCCTTTTCTTTCTTTCTTTTTTTCTTTTTTTTTTCGTTTTCAGATTTTTAAAGTTTTGAAAATTTAAAAGACTACATGCACCTAAATGAAGAGGAAAGCAAGTAATACAAAGATAATCTTGTTTCACATCAAGTTCACCAAAATGTAATGGAGGGAATTTACCACCTCAAGGATGATGCATCCTTGAGGAAAAATTGTCCTTTTGATTACCTCTGCGAACTAGTGCTAAGGTGAGTCAGGGGATAGCAACAACAAAGTTAAGCAGTTTACTGCAAGCCGAGACTCTCAGACGACTCTGTCAAACCTTTGGATGAAGGACAAGTGTGTAGGTTTGGGACACCAGTGTGACACACTGTTGTTCCGTATGGATGAGGTACAAAGTTTGTACAAAAATTTCCAAGTGCAATTAATGCAATAAAAATATGAAAAAATAATGAAGCTAAGCTAGTAAACGCAACATACGAAATAACCAAGATAAAACGGAAGGAGAAAAGGGAAGGAAATAGACAAACAAGAAGTCCACACTATGAAGCCTCCCGCAAGCTAATCTCCTCTTCACAGTGGTGTACCTACACACATGCAAGAAAGGAAAATGATGGGGGTTGTGTTTTAGAGCTTGCCTAAGTCAGACCCCCATTTTGGTGTTTCCACCTCCACGAACAACCCAAGAAGCCACGAGAATAATTATATGATAAAGATAATTGAAAGCAACAAAATATTGATAAAAAGTATTGAAAAATGGAAGAAAGAGATTAAGGAAACTCCCCTTTGATGAACAGTTATTGCAAATGTTGGTGTAGTGTGCTTGAGATGTTGCAGCAATGGTGGTGTTGATGGAATGTTGTCCAAAGTGCTCTCCAAGAGCTTAACCTGCAAGAAGATTGTCAAACTTGCCAAAGAATCCCTTCAAAATGCCTCCAGAGTGAAAGATGAAGGCCCCAAAAGGAATTCAGATGTCGATGGGCGCATGCAGAGGCTTTATGGTTCCTCTCAGGCACAGCCCTAATGCTCAAATGGTTACCTGCGGACTATCAGATTCGCGGGACGCTAGTGCGTCATGCGAACGTCTCAGCACCATGCATGCATACCCGAAGGTGACAAGTTGGCAAAGTTGGTAATGCTTCAGCCAGATATGACATGGATGGTCTAAGTGGACAACAGGACATGATGGCAGATCCTGACCTGCGATGAAATGGTGGAAAAGCGCCATTTTTCACATTAATTACAAGGGATAATATTTTTTATATTACAAAGAGCTCTTAGTTTACATCCATTATTTTATTTTATTTTGATAACATGAGAAAAGTGTGAATTGAGAGTATTTATCCCTTTTAAGATGTTGGATCTAAGCTAAAAACATATCAATCCATTTGTTACATGGACTCATTTAATAATTTGCAACTGTAGTCATCTTATATGTTCTAGATGAAAGTAGGCATTGAGCTATAGTTAATTTTGTTTTAAAAGAATATATAAATTTCTAAGTAAAATAAAAAATATTGTTTAACAAGTTTTTAAGTCTTAAATGAGTAGTTGGGAACTTAGAAAATTACATTTGCATTTTCAAACTTGTAGTTATAAAAAATTATTAAACAAATCATATTTTTATTCTTGTTCCTAAGAGGTTTTCAAAGATTGATTTGTGGAGCTTTTCATGGACAAACTAGGACTTGAACCTAGGACATTTAATTTGTTTTTGTAGTGTTCTATCAACTGAGCTATTGGCCCCTACAAGACCAACCCATTGTTGACCAAAGTTTGGCTTATTACTAACACCACCCTTAAGCCACATTAAGTGCTTGAGGTTCCTTGCTTGGCATGCCTCTTATATCGTGTTGAACTTTTGATGGATGAGAGAGGACTCAAACCTAGGACCTTCCATTTGCTATTGTATTGTTCTACCAACTTAGCTACTACCTCCCATAAAACTGGCCCACCTTTGGTCCAGGCTTGGCATATTACCAATATAATTGCCATGATTGTGCTATAATGTGAAGGAGTAAATTGTCCTTATGAAAATGAGTATCCTTTCACAAGCATATTATAAGTAAATATTTTTTCATTTTTTCTTAGTCATATATTTGTAGATTTTAGAATGTTTGTTCTTGTTGTTTTAATCGCCCTATTTGTCAATTTCACAAGGCAAGGCACCAAGGCAAATGTCAGTTCAAGACAAACACTCCCTTATTAAAAGGGCAAATAGTAACAAGTAAAATATTGACTTTTTGGGAAAAAAATAAAAAATAAAATGGAACTTATTCTCTAGGATCTACTATATTTGTATCTTTAGAATGAAATGATTAAAAAATAATGTTAAATGCATTTCAAATATGTCTTATCATATTTTATGTTTTTGTTAGAAAGAAAGTGAGTAAAGTAAGCCAGAGAAAAAACCTAACATCTTTTTGGTTAAATTTGACTTCGTGATATAGGATGATGGATGATCTCATTCATTTATGTCTTTTCATTGGAATTAAAAGTAAATTAAATGTTGATGCTTAATTCATGTGATTTTCACTTATGTTGGAACTAAGTAATTGGTTAAAAATCACCATTTCTTGGCTACTTTAGTTTCTTGTTTTAAGTGAGGGGTGTGTGAGAATATATAATCACTAGACACATCGTAAGACACTATCTTCCCTATTTTGTGTTGTTAGGATCAATTTGGAATGCTTCACTATTCCTACTTGTGTGCTCGTGGTGAGTTGAATTACTTGGTTAAGTCTTCAACTAGTGCTTGTTTGTGTTGTTGTCATGAGAGATGGAAATATGTGTGTGAGTCTGCAATGTTACTTACTCTAATATGTTGCAACTAGTACACATATATGAAATACATCTATCTAAAAAACATCGAGAGATATCAATGTTGAATTATTTCATTTTACTTTAGAACTATTTAAAATTTATTTTGAATTACAACTAAAATACAAGTTTTCAAGGGGCCCTAAAACATTATGCAATGAACATCAGACAAAGAAGATGCAACGAGTAGAAAGCCTAGAGGCTGAAAACATAGAACACGCTACAATCATGAAAAAGGGGAAAGAACAACAAAAGATTACAGACTCAAGGTGACTTGAAGCCAAATCACTCCAAAAAGCTCTAAACACTACCAACAAACTTACTCATAGAAACATTTATATATTTATCCTTCCTAATTGATCTCCCTCAAGTCAACCCAAACTTTCAAAGAATCGATAGGATATCTAAGAAGGCTCACATCCATTGTCATTTTTATTTCATCCATACTAGAAAAAGACATGTTGGGTAATAAGTGTTGGAGCTTGCTAGTAAGGTTCATTTTTTTTCAACTAGAAGCACATCAATCCAATCCTTGTAAATTTGACCTTTATCCGCTACCTTTGAAACTCACTCAACCATGTCATTGGGCTTTGATGTAATGTCCCTTGCCAATTTTGATATAAATTTCAGGCTTTTGACCCCTTGGAGAATTTCGTCAAACTCTTGGCGTATGACTGGTTCAAGGTACTTCAGACTTGTCTTGACATTATAACCCTTTGTTTTAACAATAAAGGTGACTTGCAAACCATAGAACAATGATCTAGGATGATAATGAAACTATAATTCTTAATGTTTGTATGTAGAAATATAAGATTACAGCAGACTGTAATTATGACAAATAGTTGGCATGCCATCAAATATATATATGATCAGACTTCTCAATCTTTATTTAGAATCAAATAGGCTCATTACATTAGCCGATTTATACCGCAATACATTGACTAGCAAACATGGACACTTTCAGATTATCTGAAGACATATGACAACCCTAGATCACACATACAAACTGAAAATACAATGCATCTTTAATGCCAAATGAACCTGGAAAGTAGCGCTTAGGTTTGTAGATGAAGAGGCAAGCAATATCTTCACTTGTTGAGATTCCCTTTGGCCAAATCGAATTTATCTCCAAATCGCCCTTGCTGTAGTTGAGATTGGCAGTAGTTAATTACTCTCAGCTCCTTGGTCTCCCTCTAAGCCACAAACATCATTGTTTAACTCCTCAAGAGTGGGTGCTCCAATTTGGGAAGGAACGGATGCTTCAAGGAAGAGATATGAGCAAAATTGTGGGGAAAGGGAATATGATTCAGACTGATATGCAAGCTACAACTTCATTCAAATCACCTCCAAAATACATCAGAGGATCGCCCTTCCTTCTAGATGAAATCGTTGTCTACAAATCTTTGAGAAGATGCTCCCACAATGACATATGGGCAAAATCGAGGTGCATAGGGTGCTGGTCGGTCTTTGTCTCAGATCTGAAAATATGTAGTTAGCTCCATGATTTCACCTCCAATAAAATTACCTAGTCTCCAATGACAATCGATGCACATATATGCCAAATGAAGAGCTGAAATCACCAAACCCAAAATCTGAAGACTCAACCAAAATCATCCACCATGGACTGATATGAAAATCTCCAGTTAGCTCAATGTGAAGAACTGAATATTCATCACTCTCAAGGCAACCTTTCAGAGGATCTTTCACTTCCTCAATTATGCAGATTGAAGGGAGGTATCGTTCCCTAGGACCAAATCTGCGGACAACCCTTGGCTCCACAACTTCAATGTGAAAGAAGATAACAAACCACTGATGCTCAACCATGTATTCCCCTTTTCTATTTATTCTTTTCATAACTCATCATAAGATTCTTTCTAGAAGATTGTGGTAGGTACAATTTATTATTATTTTATTCAAATATACTTTTAAAATATTATTTTATTATTATTAAAGTGCACACATCTCATGACACGTGTTATTCCCTTATACCGTCATAAAACCAAATAAAAATGAGATGTGAAGCCACCAATCTCCACCAAGTTGACCCCCTAGTTAACTCCTTGACCTACGAGGGTCAATTATAGGCCAACCTCATGAATGCCCACATGCTAAGGAGAAGGGGACATTACATTTGAAAAGGGGTTGCTAATTGCATAATGTGTGCCCATAGAAGCATTATCTAGCAATAACTTCACCACATTCTAAGGGTGACCCATCATCTTGAGATTTGTTTTCTTTTAAGTACTTTGTGACCCTCTATTATTCCAACACCCAAAAGTAGAGTGATGATATTTTTGACACATAATTGTGGCTTCCTCATAAACAGTATGCTAAAACTATTCACCCAATTCAAGGGACAACATAATTGAGGAAGGTAGTACCTTACCCACATTTGCATACACAAAATCTAGCAAACGTCAACTTTCTAAAAACAATCTCTAAGTCAAAGATATGGATTGCCTGACTGAAGAAGTTATAACCTTCAAGACTTCAACCTCTCAATACTCTATTGGAAGGCCTAGAAGCCTCACCCAAATATAACTTTGTTGATGCATTCCTTCTTGGGATTGAAGTGAAAGTCCACTTTTGAAAGAAAACCACAAATTAACCCAAAAGCCACAAACCATCTAATAGAGTTTGAAACATCAATGCTATAAACCCTTGTCGGATGAGTGTCAATTGCCAATAGTCTATAGATTCTTGTGATTTTCCTCAAAGCTTGTGAACTCTCAAAAGAAAATTTTAGAGGGAAAGAAAGAAAGACTTTAATAACATATTCAAAGCCAAAACCACCTATGAGATCCAAGAGTAGCACACAAGCCATTAGCACAAAAGCCTTACAAATTTTGTAATCTCCTCTTGAGATTAGATCTTTTGCAATGAATTTCGATAATAAGGTTTATAGTGTTGCCTAGCCTTACCTCCTCAAATAAGGTACTTAAATAATCAAGTTGCAAGGTGTCTTTGTAGCTAGCATAGATGTCAAACATCAATGCCTTAAGTGAATGGGCCAAGAGAAAATTATATTTCTCAAGGGGAGCTTTGGAACATTGGATACATACTTATATATAGCAAATTCATGTATAGATTAGGAGATTATGCGGATGATATCATTTTTCACATGAGTGTTGCCATCAATGCCAAAGGGGGAGATTGTTGGCAATTGACACTCATCCAGCAAGGGTTTATAGCATTATGGGTTGTCATTGATGGCAGCTCATCATCTCAGGGTGAAAGGTTTCGTTGTTTGGTTAACCAACATGTATTACATTAACCAGCATTCACATTGCTTTACACGGACACCAGCATGTACTTCATCCCGGTAACTGATCATGATCCTGGTAACATGTATATAGGTCCGAGTAATGGATAGGACCTGGCTAAGGAATTGTTTTAGTTTCAATTATGTCTTCATAATATTTTGATGGTAACGTGTGATGGCCGACATGGTCATTAGATTTATGTTTGATTTTCATTATGTTCCGATAGCCGACATGTTTATATCTTCATTGCAGTCGACATGGTAGATGATAATAGGGTATTTAAGGAAGATCGGTTTAGCGATGGATCATGTGATGAATCATATGAATTGTGATGAGATTATGATGGAGAATTGATCAGAGATTCCTGGTATTCATTTTGGTCAGCAACTGTGTGCAGTTTCACATGCACAGCATAATCGATAGCAGAATAGAGCATCAGACAATCTGTATACATAGTAGGTTAACAGAGCATTCACCAGAACTTATCCAAGAGTGTCAATTGCCAATAGTCTATAGATTCTTGTGATTTTCCTCAAAGCTTGTGAACTCTCAAAAGAAAATTTTAGAGGGAAAGAAAGAAAGACTTTAATAACATATTCAAAGCCAAAACCACCTATGAGATCCAAGAGTAGCACACAAGCCATTAGCACAAAAGCCTTACAAATTTTGTAATCTCCTCTTGAGATTAGATCTTTTGCAATGAATTTCGATAATAAGGTTTATAGTGTTGCCTAGCCTTACCTCCTCAAATAAGGTACTTAAATAATCAAGTTGCAAGGTGTCTTTGTAGCTAGCATAGATGTCAAACATCAATGCCTTAAGTGAATGGGCCAAGAGAAAATTATATTTCTCAAGGGGAGCTTTGGAACATTGGATACATACTTATATATAGCAAATTCATGTATAGATTAGGAGATTATGCGGATGATATCATTTTTCACATGAGTGTTGCCATCAATGCCAAAGGGGGAGATTGTTGGCAATTGACACTCATCCAGCAAGGGTTTATAGCATTATGGGTTGTCATTGATGGCAGCTCATCATCTCAGGGTGAAAGGTTTCGTTGTTTGGTTAACCGACATGTATTACATTAACCAGCATTCACATTGCTTTACACGGACACCAGCATGTACTTCATCCCGGTAATTGATCATGATCCTGGTAACATGTATATAGGTCCGAGTAATGGATAGGACCTGGCTAAGGAATTGTTTTAGTTTCAATTATGTCTTCATAATATTTTGATGGTAACGTGTGATGGCTGACATGGTCATTAGATTTATGTTTGATTTTCATTATGTTCCGATAGCCGACATGTTTATATCTTCATTGCAGTCGACATGGTAGATGATAATAGGGTATTTAAGGAAGATCGGTTTAGCGATGGATCATGTGATGAATCATATGAATTGTGATGAGATTATGATGGAGAATTGATCAGAGATTCCTGGTATTCATTTTGGTCAGCAACTGTGTGCAGTTTCACATGCACAGCATAATCGATAGCAGAATAGAGCATCAGACAATCTGTATACATAGTAGGTTAACAGAGCATTCACCAGAACTTATCCAGCATGGTTAGATGTTATTTATAAGTTCATCTTCAATTGTAATCATTTGTAAATGTTTTGTAAGTCAGTGAGGCTTCCTATATTTTGTGTTTGAGGAGTGAGCTCTAGGCGGTTGGTCTTTTTGCATGTACAGACCCCCAATGTAATATTTGTATACCTTGATCAAGTATATAGATATTGTGGGTATCATCCCCACCATGGTTTTTTCCTTTACAGGGTTTTCCATGTATAAATCTTGGTGTTATGGTGTGGCCTTTCTTTGTGTTATTTGGTGTATGCATTCTAATATTATTTATTGTTAACCAATTAATAAGTAATAAGTTCAAAATTAGCATTTCCAGTAGAACACTGATTCACCCCCCTCTCAGTTTTCTTGGATTCCAACATAAACATCTCCTCAAAACTCTTTATGTGCCCCTTATTTTTTGGCTATAGGCAACAAGCAACTGAACCACAAGCATCCTACACTGAAACCCTTTGCACAACTAATACACATGACTCGACAACGTTGAAGAAGCTGCTAGATAAGCCAAAGAATCAACAAATCTTTGCTAGGCTCGAACCAAATATCAATCAATTTTTCTTTCTTCTCTTCATCTAACGTAACATTCCACTCATCCTCAAGCTTCTTATTTAAATATCTTAAAGACCTTCATTGTAATCTTTGTCCTATACATTAGGTTTTGTGCCTTCCAACATTTTCCCCCTTGACAACCATTCAAAACTATTTTTCCCGCATGACATCTTCATCTCACTAGATGATCCTATGCCTATAGTTTGATAGTTGTTTAAGAAGTGTTTTTAATATATCTCGCCATAGCATTACAATTTTTATTTGAAGAGCTACTTTTATTTACTTAAGAGTTAATTCATTTATGAAAAGTTACTTTATTTTATTTTTAATTTATTTAAGTTTTTTTTTAAATATATGTTCAGTTTAGTTGCATTTTGATTTTTCTCTACACAATAAAAAGATGGTGCTTTGTGTCTTGTTGTCACTCTAGAATGCCTCTCAACAATTATTGACCTTGTTTCCACCAATTGTCCTTAGTAGCTTCTTTTAAGAACTACATCAAAACCATTAGTAACATATGACCATGATTCGATGTTCATTGCTTGTTAAGCTGATAGGCTTTTAGTGGGCGAAAGCAGCCGGAAAATTGCAAGACATTCCGGCGGCCGCCGGAATGTCTTGCCGCCGGCGTTCTCCCTCCGGTGCATGCGTGTTCTTGTCTGGCCCGCATGCTGACGTGTTTCCGAAGCGACATTGTCTTTAATGATTTCATCCCTGAGGCTGTGCACAAATGTTGACGTTCTTTATGGATGCTCACAACCCTAAAATCTAATTTGTTTTGTTGTTGTCAGCAATATTTTGCTCTGCAATTTTCGCTCTGAAAATTTTCGCATATATTGTTGGGTTTTGTTCTCGTTGTGATTGTTTTACTAGTTACGTTTGGTTCTCATTGTGACTGTTTTACTGGGCTTCCTTGTGAGCTTGACAGCGTGAATGGTTTGAATTTGCACGGTAAGGTTCCATTTTATTTAAATGTCTTTTTCTTTTGTAATGCATTTTGTTTATAGTTTGTTTATTTTCTCCTTCCGTCTACTTGCAGGGTTGATGCTTTGTTTCTGTTGCTTAACTGTTTGTGCAGGTGACTACTTCCAGTTTACAAGGAATTTTTGAGGCTGCTCTATCAGTTCCAAGCCGTGAAAGCTTTGAATTTGCAAGGTAAATTCTGGTAATATTTATATTCTTTTTCGTTTTGTAATGCATTTTTTTCTTTATTTTTTTTTGTTTTGTAATGCATTTTTTTTATATTCTGCTTATTTTCTCCTCCCATGTGCTTGTAGGGTTGTGGCTTTGTTTATGTTCATTGTGGCTTTGTTTATGTTCTTTAACTGTTTGTGGGCATGGCTACTTCTAGTTTGGAAGGCATTTTCGAGGCTGCTTTGTGAGTTTCACGCCGTGCATGCTTTGAATTTGCAAGGTAAGTTCGGCCGCTTGCAACCCTAAAATTTATTTATTTTTATTGTTGTAGGCAATATTTTGCTCTGCGAATTTTCGCATGAGGTTTTGTTTTGTAATGCATTTTTTTTTATATTTTGCTTTTTTTTTTCTCCCGTGTGCTTGCAGGGTTGTGGCTTTGTTTATGTTCTTTAACTGTTTGTGGGTGTGGCTACTTCCACTTTGGAAGCCATTTTCGAGGCTTCTTTATGAGTTTCACGTTGTGCATGCTTTGGATTTGCAAGTTAAGTTCCACCGCTTGCAACCCTAAAATTTAATTTGTTTTATTGTTGTAAGCAATATTTTGCTCTGCAAATTTTCACATGAGGTTGTATATAGTCGTGGAGTTAGGTTTTGTTTTGCTTGTGTCTGTTTTATTGGGCTCCTTTGTGAGCCTCACGGCTTGAATGGTTTGAATTTGCAATGTAAGAACTTTATTTAAATTTATTTTGGTTTTGTAATGGATTAAATCTATACTCTGGTTATTTTCTACTTCTGTGTCCTTGCAGGGTTGTTTGTTTGTTTATGTTGTTTAACTGTTTGTGGGCGTGACTATTTGTGATTTTCACCCCGTGAATGGTTTGAAATTGCAAGGTAAGTTCCCATTTTATTTAGATTCTTTATGGCCGCTTGGAACCCTAAAATCTAATTTGTTTTGTTGTTGTCAGCAATATTTCGGTCTGTAAATTTTTGCATAAGGTTGCATATAGTCGTCGAGTTAGGTTTTGTTCTGGTTGTGACTGTTTTATTGGGCTCCTTTGTGAGCTTCACGCCGTGAATGGTTTGAATTTTCAAGGTAAGCTTTGGTTTTATTTAATTTTTTTTTTTGTGTTGTAATGCATTTTTTTTATAGTTTGCTTATTTTCTCCTTCGGTGTGCTTGCAGAGTTGTTACTTTGTCTATGTTATTTAATTGTTTGTGGTTGTAACTACCTCCAGTTTGCAAGGAAATTTCGCATAACTTTGGATATAGTTGTCAACTTAGGTTTTGTTGTGGCTCTGACTGAATGGTTTGAATTTGCAAGGTAAGTTCTGGTTTTAGTTAGATTCTTTTTGGTTTTGTAATGCATTTTTTTATAGTTTGCTTATTTCCCGGTTTGGTGTAGTTGCAAGGTTGGTACTTTGTGCATTTTGTTGTAGGTTAAAAGGGTTTTAGTTTGGTTTTGTTGTTTGCGGATATTTATTGATTTAAGTTTATTACTTTGTTTTAATTTTTTTGTCCCTAGTGATGTGCACCAATGCAGACTGTTTTGTTGGGCTTGTTTCTAAGGTTGTCATCGTTAATGGTTTTACGTTGCCAGGTACTTGTTTAGTTTATTTTTTAAGTTTTCAAAATTCGTAATGCATTATTTGACAACGTCCTTATTTTTTGGCATGGTGTGCTTGCAGGATTGTTACTTTGGTTATGTTATTTAACTGCTTGTGGACGTGATTACTTTCAGTCTGCAACTTCTCTGTTCACTTTGATAGGTATTTAGGTTTTGACCATTCTGTTGCCGATTAAATTCTGGTCTAGGTTAAAAGAGTTTTAGTTTGGTTTTGGCTTCTGCAGATATTTTTATTGTCTACTCTAATGCCAACGTTCTTTATGGCTGGTTGCAACCCTAAATTGTAATTTCTTTTGCTATTCTCAAGAATATTTTGCTGTGAAAATTTTCACCGAATGTTTAGTATTGAATTTCAAGTTTTACAAATTTGTAGTCCTTTATTTTATACGGTGTTTATTTTTTTTGCATGGTGTACTTGCAGGGTTGTGACTTTGTTTATGTTATTTAACTGTTTGTTGTCTTAACTACATACATATATGCATAGGCATGTATAAAGTAAATGATCTTGTTGTAGATAACTTTGGTTATAACTTTTCCTCAACCTGAATATTCTTTTAGGAGGAGAAAGTCGCCAAAAAAGTGCAAGACAATCTGGCAATTGCCAAAATGTCTTGCCCCCAGCGTTCTCCCTCTAATACCTCTGTGTTCATTGCCTCGCCCGCATGGTGATGTGTGTCTTGCTTGTGGTCGTCTCCATGCATGTGCTCTATTTCTGAAACAACATTGTCTTTAATGATTTCTTCTCTAAGGTTGTGCATGAATGTTGACATTCTTTATGTGTGCAAAGATTATCAAATTGTTAGATTACCAATATATGTATGTGTGTGTGTGTATGCATATACACATGCACGTATATATATACATGTACATATATATACACATGATGTACATATATACATAATTATTTTTCTTAGAATGCATTTTAGTGCTGATATATGTATATGTACATATATATATATATATATATATATATATATACACACACACATGTCTATATACGCATGTATACATGTATATAAATACACATTTGTACGCATATATATATGCATGTATGTATATATACACATGTGTGTATGTATATGTATATAGGGTTTTATTAAATCTCTGTTTTAATAACTATATTCTAAAGTGTGTAGGATTTATTGATACAAGTCTGCCTTGTAATCTCAAAGTAGTGACGTCCACAAACAGTTAAATAACATAAACAAAGTATTTCTATAATTGTTTTCCTTAGAATACTTTGTAGTGCTGATATATATATATGTACATACCCATATGTACATATATACATATGTCTATATATGTATATAGGGTTTTATTAAATCTTTTTTTTAATAACTCCATTTTAAAGTGTGTAGGATTTGTTGATACAAGTCTACGTTGTAGTCTGAAAGTAGTCACGTCCACAAACAGTTAAATAACAAAAAAAAAGTATATATATAATTGTTTTTTTAAGAATACTTTGTAGTGTTGATATATGTATATGTACACACACACAAACACACACACACATATATATGCATGTACGCATATAAATACACACATGTACGCATATATATATGCATGTATGTACATATAGACATGTGCGTATGTATATGTACATAAGGTACTCTGTGTTGTAATCTGAAAGTAGTCACGTCCACAAATAGTTAAATAACATAAACAAAGTAACAAGCCTGCAAGCATAAAGGAATTTTTACAGTGTCAATATATATATATATATATATATATATATATATATATATATATATATATATATATATATATATATATATATATATATATATATATATATATCTATATATACACATGATGTACATATATATATCAATTTATCTTACTGAATAAAAGCCTTCGTGTGTACACAACAGTAATCACATATATACCGTTGTAAATTAACACCAATGCAACATGAATGTTAGTAATTCAAACCATTCATGGTGTGAAGCTCACAAAGAAACCAAATAAAACTGTCACAACCAGAACAAAACCTAACTGCACGACTATATACAACCTCATGTGAAAATTTGCAGAGTGAAATATTGCCTACAAATGTATATGTCCATACACATATGTACATATATATATATATATATATATACATGTATGTATATATACATGTATGTATAGGCATGTATACATGTATATAAATACACACATGTACACATATATGTATGTATGTACATAGGGTACTCTGTGTTGTAGTTTGAAAGTAGTCACGTCCACAAATAGTTAAATAACATAAACAAAGTAGAAAGCTTGCAAGCATAAAGGAATTTTTACAGTGCCAACACTTTTATATATGTGTGTGTGTGTGTGTGTGTGTGTGTGTGTGTGTGTGTGTGTAATTATATATATACATGTGCAAATACGCACACACACACACACACACACACACACACACACACACATATATATAATTATATATATACATGTGCAAATATACATGTGCAAATATATACACATGATGTACATATATATATATCAATTTATCTTACTGAATAAAAGCCTTCGTGTGCACACAACAGTAATCACATATATACTATTGTAAATTAACACCAATGCAACATAAACGTTAGTAAACAGTTACCTTCCAGAGTAAAATACTTACAACAACAAGAAAATAGTTACGTTGCAATGAGCAGCTTACAAACCCCATCAAGTAAACACTGACAGCCAAAACAAAACCTAACTCGACAACTAAATCGAATGTTACAAGAAAATTTACAGACCAAAATACTTACAACAACAATAAAACAAATTACATTTTATAGTTTCAAGCACCCATAACAAACTAAGAGCCTTGCAAGTGCAGGATGCAAAAAAAAAAAAAAGCACACAATAAAAAAATGCATAATAAATGGAAGAAACTTTAAGATATACATTTGTCTTGCAGACTAAAAGTAGTCACATCCACAAACAATTAAACAACCAGGTCGGAAAATGCCTTGCAAACTGGAAGTACTTAGGTGCACAAACAGTTAAACAAAGTGAAACCTTGCAAGGACACGGAAGGAGAAAATAAGCAGACTATAAAAAAAATGCATTACAAAACAAAAAAGAATTTAAATAAAACCAAAGCTTACCTTGCAAATTCAAACCATTCATGGCATGAAGCTCACAAAGAAACCCAATAAAATTGTCACAACCAGAACAAAACCTAACTCCATGACTATATACAACCTCATGCAAAAATTTGCAGAGCGTAGCCACGACCACAAATAGTTAAACAACATAAACAAACCTACAACCATGCAAGCACATGAGAGGAGAAAAAAAGAAGAATATAAAAGAAATGCATTACAAAACAAAAAATATATTAAATAAAATGAAAGCTATTTGCAAAAATTTGCACAGCAGATTCCAAAAAAATGCATTACAAAACAAAAAAGAATATAAATATAACCAGAATTTACCTTGCAAATTCAAACTATTCAGGGCTTGAAACTGACAGAGCAGCCTCAAAAATGCCTTGCCATTACAAAACAAAAACACATTTAAATAAAATGAAACCTTACCTTGCAAATTCAAACCATTCACACTGTCAAACTCACAAACAACCCCAGTAAAACAGTCACAACAAGAACAAAGCCTAACAACCTTATGCGAAAATTTTCAAAGCGAAAATTGCAGAGTGAAATATTGCCAACAACAACAAAACAAATTAGATTTTAGGGTTGCAAGCAACCATAAAGAACGTCAACATTCGTGCACAGCCTCGGGGATGAAATCATTAAAGACAGCATCGCTTCGCAAACAGAGTGCACGCACGGAGATGACCACAAGCAAGGCACACGTCAGCACAAAGTGAAACCCTTTTAACCTACAACAGAATGCACACAAATCAAAAGTGTTCTCATAGCAAGATTATACATCTCGCACAGGAAAAATAAATTCTTATTTTTGAAGTGATGCTATCTTTAATTTTGTTATTGTATTCATGTAACAGGCTCTTCAAACTGTAAAATTGAATACTTACCTCGCAGAGTGAAAGCATTCATGCCCATACTTAAATATGTATCCATGTATATATATAGATATAGATGTATATATATCAAATGTATATGTATACGTGTATGTACATTGATATAGACATGTATAGTTGTATATATACACATGGATATATATATACACATATTGTAAAATAAATGCAATTAAGCACTTGTCTTGCAGAGTGAAAGCTTTGTAAGTTGACTCATTAGTCAATTTTCAAAACTTAAAGTATTGACCTATTTTTTTACAAGTTTTTATAATCAGTTAATAGTAAATTCATTATGATTCACAAAAAAAATGTGAGCTTCTTAAAGATTTGTTGTATTATTCTTGTATGTTCACTTTTTTTAGTAATGCATTTCTACTCTGTCATTCCAACAGAAAACAGCCACACTAACACAATCAAATTTCAACAATGGATAGAAGATCGAAAGCAACAGAGAACATCAACAATGTAATTGAAAGCATGTTGCAAGAAAGCAACAAGTTAAAGAGCAACCTCAAAAAGATAATTGACTGCTACGAACATAAATCACCAAACCAAACAACAGTCGACCTCTCTACATCTTGTAGTGTTGTAACAATCATACATAGTATTGAATTAGCACCTTTACCAATACCAAGTACTGAACAATTAGGTGATCCAACGGTTATTTTCACATTGGGAGACAAAATATTTAAATGGACTGATAATGAGCTTGGATGGGTTGCTTGGGTTGATCCTGTGTTGTTGTAATTATTCAATCTTTGA
This sequence comes from Cryptomeria japonica, assembly GCF_030272615.1. Classification (NCBI taxonomy): domain Eukaryota; kingdom Viridiplantae; phylum Streptophyta; class Pinopsida; order Cupressales; family Cupressaceae; genus Cryptomeria; species Cryptomeria japonica. The sequence continues at coordinate 725,879,410 of NC_081413.1, read as the reverse complement.
AAAGTTACATTCATATTTTGGTTAAGATTCGAAACAGACATAAGCATCCCATTTTTTCAAAGATCTTTGATGAGATGAACTCATATTTTGTTAATATGCTCTCAAATATGTAAATCATGATGTCATATTTAATGTTTTTTAAGCTTATCAGCATATGACCAATTATCGTTTTCAATGCATGTTTCAATCACATTATGATCAATTCATTACCATTTGAAACAAAAATTAAACTGTAACAACATTACTCTATGCTCAGTTAATTTTGCTCTGCTTGTGCATATATACCTTTGATAAGCTTATATCATGTTGTGATTGTATTCTGATATAAGAACTACAATTCATCATGCTTATAATTTACTTTTAATTCTCAAAAGGTATATATGCACAATGGCATCTTCAGCAGCTACCTCTGAATCGATAGAGCACTCCACTATTGATAATTTGGTAAGCTAAATTATCAAAGCTTTTCAAAATAGAAAGATTTTATGCTCTTTTTTGGGACAATTCATCTCTCTTTTCCATACCATCCTTTTCATTACCACATGAATCCTCTTTTCATAGCATAGTACAAAAGTAGATGCATACTCTATAGATAACATAGCTTGATTACATAGTTTACTAACACAAGCTTTACATTAACAAGTAAGGAAATATATGAGTTGCTTGACATTAAAATTAAATCCTCTATATTCATATTATTTTTTGTAGGCAAAAACCCAAGAGTATGTCCCTACCCCTTTTGCAGTTCAATCTATCAATGTTGGGGATGACCTTCCTTCAGCATTGCTAAAAGTTTTGTCATATCAGAAAATACAGAATAGCACAGATGATACTGACAGACATAAATTAGTGTTATCTGATGGCACATACATGCAATTGGCAATCTTGCCTTCTAAATATGCTACTCTGATAGATTCAGATATTCTAAAAATAGGCACAATAGTCTAGTTGTCGAGTTATTCATGCCGATACATATGGAACACAAGGTAGGAAATCAACTATGATTATTAAATACAATATGTTTCATCTTTTTTTAATTTTGTTTATGTATAATTAATAGTAATTTAAAAAGAAGTCTTTTGTTTTCACATGACTATTGTAATACTTAGTCTGGAAGTGAAACAAACTGATTGCCCGTTCTTTGGTAAACCAGTATACCTATTCAAAGAACAACAACCAGAAATGATGTCTGAGGACAAACCATCAACATCTAAATGATCTCTTCAATTTGCAACTGAATTGCCATCCCCACAAACAACAACTTCTGAAAATATAAGCCCTATCAAAACTTTGAATCCATACCAAAATAAATGGATAATCAAAGGGAGAGTTACTCATAAATGCCCTATTAAGGCATAGAGCATAGCCACAAAAAATGGCCATGTGTTTAGCTTTGACATTGTTGATTGTGAGGGTTCTGAAATTAGAATTACATGTTTTGATGAGATAGCTAAGTTACACTCTAACCGTGTGGACATAGGTTCACATTATATTATTTCAAAGGGATCTATTAAGGAGGCAAATGAAATGTACAACAAACTAAATAGTCATTTAGAAATCACCTTGCCTGATGCATCCATACTGAAACAATGCACCAACGAAGAACAAGCAGATCAACAAGGTCCTCCTTTTACGCCCATTAGTGAATTGTTTCATCTAACAAATAACACGTTGGTTGACATAATTGGCCTTGTTCTATATGTTGGAGATATCATTCCAATACACAGGAAAGATGGTAGTCAAACATAGAAACATGTTGTGAAAATTAATGATCTATCTGATTCAACAATTGATATCAACCTATGGGGTCCAATGGCAGAATAAAAAGGCCTAGAATTGAAAAATATGTTGACCAATAATAGTGTGGTTATCCTAGTTGTGTGTAATGCTCGTGTTGGCTATTTCAACGGGAAGCTTATAAACATAACACTGCAACCACATTACATATCAACCCAACTTTTCCAGAAGCAGAGCTTCTAACATTAAGAGGAAAGGACCCTTTGCTTGTTGTACCCTTTGTTGCAGAAACTATCCACATAGATGGCAAATATACTAGAATGACAATTTCTTCAATCCGTGAGCGAATGAGCATCAAACCAGAAACAATTCAGACAACTTTGCTATTGCGCTTTGTAAACGTAAATGACCAAAATTTCTATTACGCAGCCTGTCCACTAATAGTCAATGGAAGGCCTTGCAAGAAAAAATGTATGAAGCAAGTTGATGATTCTTGGTTTTGCTCTAGATGTCAAATGAATATGCAAGACTGCAATTATAGTTACCTCTTGCCACTAAAGTTACAAGATGCCACAGGTACTCTATGGGCCACTGCATTTGATGAGGGTAGCATTCACTTGGTACACAAAACTGCAAAACAGCTTCATGCACTACAAAATGATGCAACAACAACAGAGACACCTTGCTCAGTGATTAAGAGACTATTGTCACGTCACTATTCATTCACACTGTTCGTTTCCACTGAGACATATAATTCAAAATCAAAGATGAAAGTGACAGTCAATAAAGTCACTCCTATTGACTTCAAAGTTGAGTGTCATGCACTACTTGAGGAAATTGGTTGCCTAAGTACACAAACTTAGAATTAAAACACATATTTTCTGATTATTAAACTTTCAGTTTACAATACAATTATACTATTAGCTAATTTACATATTTAATAGTTTTACATATATAAACAATTACGTTTTACGAAGACAAGGCTGCTTCTATAAATATCTATATGTACATTTCTTAGATCTATCGATTATCTCTTTGAAAGTTTTTCCTCCTAACATAAGTTATTTGCAGTCATACTCATTACTTTTAAATGTGTTGAACTCTATGTTGTTTGCAAAAAAATTATACATATATGCACGTATATCATTTTTTTCCTGGTCTAATATCTATTTGTATAACTATACAACACCAAAATTATTCATACTTATAGAATTCAACACATATACAACTATACTTATATATGTACATAACTATATATAAATATTCATAGTTATAGTCTTTTTGATATACACGTGTAGTTATATATGTGCATATGTTCATATACAAAACTTTGAATTTTTAAATGATATGTATATATACATGTGTATATGTGTGCATACACCTATATGTATCAGAATTTACTATATTTGTGCATACCTATATTAAATTCATGCTTTTAAAAACAACAAACAACTAAGAACAACAAACAATTATACATATATACACTGATATATATATATATATATATATATATATATATATATATATATATATATATATATATATTATTCATAGTCTTAGTTTTTTGATATATACATTTGTAGTTATATATGTGCATATGTTTGTATGCAGCACTTTGAATATTTAATTCATATGTATATATACATGTGTATATGTATACATACATGTGTATGTATCAAAAATTACTATATCTATGCATACCTATATTACAATGCTACCTTTTGAAAAACCAAGTTGCTAACAGCAACAAGTGTACACAGTACAACACTACAAAGTCAATTTATGACTTTCCAAAACCTAGAACGACAACAACAAAACAACAGAACAAATCACTAGACATACAAATAAACACAACAAAAGCAGTTTACATACAAAACAAATCCTCTAAAATCACATAACCATAGATGGAGCAATTTTCAATTCTCATACATTCTTGATACATACTTCAAAGTTAACTACCTTCAATGATCAAAATTCTAACATACCTCTGCTCTCTTTGAAATATTAGATATCTATCCAGCCTTGCCCTCAAGAAATTGATGCTATCAAATTGAAGAGAAGCCAGACCAATAGAACTTATTATGCAAAGAACAGAGCCGATATCTCCAAGAAACGACAACTGAGACATCATGCACTACATAGACCTTGCAATAACTCAGGAAAGTTATTAGAAGCAGAAAACAATGATCTTGAGCAAATTAATCTCAATCAAACATTTTCTACTGCTCCTGAACTTGCTGTGAAGACTGCTTCATTTCAAAATATGTTGTCTAATTTCCACAAAAAGATTGATATGTTGGAGGTCACAGAGCCATGTTCTATTTGCAAAGAAATGTATGTGGGCATGACTATTAAAAAAGTCAATCACGTACTTATGTGCATGAGATGTTATGGTGAAAAAGGTCTCCACCGCTTCTCATTATCAAACAATATGGACCCGGGTGAGCAACCTTCTATTTTAAAGTCTCTCTCTCAAGTAGAAGAAATGCTCATATCAAGAATTGCCCATGTTTTACAAGTAACACATGCAAGGGGAGGGAAATACAAATATTCTAGCCATACAATAAACTTCCCACAAGATATTTCTGAAATTGCAATAACATTACCTCGCCATATTAACCAATTAGAAATTCTAATTGTTCGTAGAACCAATTTGCAAGGATTAACTTATGACTGTTACGTGAATAGATTTCATGTCATGAATGCATTGGCTTACAAAATGAAACATGATCAATACTACAAGGATGTGGTCATTGATCTAGATGCAATGCATCTATTACCAAAGCAAACCACTGACATTACAGAGCTACTGCATTCAGTGCATTCCCTGCAAGAAGATGTTGTTCAAGATACTTCTACTTTGCTGAATATTAACAATGAAGAACAAATCGGGGAGAATAGTTCCTCATTTATCCCACAACTACCATCATCAATACCAGAACTTGATGCGATCAAAAACATCCTCCATCTAGATAACAACATCAACAACATTATTCCTTAGCCACAAACTAGTACATCACCTATCAATGAGTACAATACTGAGGGCCTCCTTTCCATGGCATTCCCAATGCTTTTCCCTTCTAGAATAGCTTTACCACTATAACAAAGAACAAGGCAAGTACATTTACATGAATATGTTTTGCACCTGATCAAATATTATGATCAAAGATTTGGGAAACATGTTCGCTTTAGATATTATAACTACAATCTTATGATGAGACATCGATCCCAACAATCAGTTGTTGTCTTCATTAAGACTAATCTACAAGATAGTCTTCCACACAATCTTCATGGCCTAAAGGAATACTTACAAAAGACACGGTCAAGTGAATTACCAAATCATATCATGCGATATGCAGCCTCATTGCGTGGTACACGAGCATTTTGGAGCAAGTCCCGGCGTGACCTTATATCAATAATAGAACAGTTAGGTGCACCTACACTGTTCTTCACCTTAAGTTCAACTGATACAAAATGGCCAGACTTGCATAAGTTATTGCCAAAAACAAAGTCAGCTACTATACCCAACAACATAAGACAATTTACTGAAAATTTAGTCAATAATCCCCACATTACAGCTTTATACTTGCACTTAAGATTTCAAATCTTTCATGATGAAGTCATTGTCAAAGAATTGAAAACCATTGACCACTAGTACATATATGAATGGCAACATCGAGGATTTGCACATATACATGGCTTTCTTTGGTTGCCAAAAGCACCAAATGTTGATAACCTTGACTGGTCAGATCATGCAAGTATCCAATCAGTTAAACACTTCTTTGACCAGTACATCACAGCTTGGAATCCACGTCCTAAAGAAGCTCGCTTGAACAAGCAATATATGCCTGCAATTTCAGATCCATGTCTTGCAGATACAGAGATCATATTAAAGTCAGATCCTTGCACTGATTATACTGAGTTACTCAATGTTGCTCAACAACATACAAAGTGTTCAGAGTATACCTGCTTGAGGAAAAAAAACTCAACCCTTCAATGCCGGTACAAAGCTCCTTGGCCTGACCAACCCGAATCCTCACTGATATTAGACCACAATAATAACCCATCATACAAACCAACAAGAAATGATAACCGTCTAAATGTACAACACCCAACAATGCTTGCCATGTGGAGGGCTAATGTTGAGTGTTTGCCTGTCTGGTCCAAAAAAGCAGTTCTACAATATATTTCAAAGTACGCATCCAAAACTGAACAAAAGTCGAAAAGTTATATTGATATCTTGAAACGTATAGTTGAATCAACAAATTCAAATGATACAATTCTCTTAGCATACCAAAGGCTGCTCATGGGAATTGTTGCTGATAGGGACATTAGCGCACAAGAAACTTGTCACATGTTGCTTAAACTCCCATTGATATCTTGCACACGCCAATTTGTAACACTAAATGTTGGTAAAAGAATCTTCCAACGCATAGCTAATTGTGATGAAGAATCTCAAACCTCAATATCTTACATCTCAAACTAGATGAAACGACCATCAGAATTAGCAAACCTGACTATGCTTCTATCAGCCCAGCTATATACATACTCTGAGTAGCACAAATCATGTAAATGGATGAAAAGAAAGCTACCCGCAATTGTAAATGTCTACCCACAACACAAATCTTTACCTTTAGAAGAGGACATCAATTTTGAAAGTTTTTGTTGGAGTGAATTGTTTCTTTACAAACCATTTCGAATCATTCCTCTGCATATAGGGAGCTCAGCTGAGAAAATTATCATAAATTGGAAAGATCTTCAAAGTACAGATTACATCCGGTGGCATGTAAATGATTTTGAAGAACACATTACCACAGAAAATGGTGAAGAGCTACAACCAGAAGATATTCGTCAATCAACTCATGAAGATCTGTATGAATGGGAGTTCTTGTCACAAATGGGAGCATCAAACAACTTTGACGTTGCTGCTCTTCAAATGCTTGGCAAATGTGATTTTGATCTACAATTTTATTGGACTGTTTCTATACCTGATGAACCACTGCATTCAAAAGCATCTCACTTTATTTTAACAGAGAAAAGCCAAGCACCCCACAATCTTACCAACCTGCATTTAAATGCACCTACTAACTATGAGCTTGCACGAAACCAAATTATTGCACTTGATATTATTAAAACTCATGCTGAACAGAACCTGCATTCTTCACAATTACGATTAATCATTCAAGGCACAACAGGTACTGGAAAATCATTTGTTATTGACTGCATATGCAGACAGTTAAATTCAAATTCAGAACATGCACAATACCCTTTGCTTGTACTAGCACCAACAGGTGTCTCCACATATAATATCCAAGCAACCACAATCCATGCTGCCCTCTGTATACCCATTCAAAAATGCAAACCCTTAATAGGCCATTCCCTATTAATGTTTTAAGAGCAATGCAAACACTTACAATACATTTTAATAGATGAAATGAGCTTTGTTGGCCTTCAGTTACTCATTAAGATTGATAAAAGATTGCGAGAAGCTTTTCCCAGTAGACAACATGAATCATTTGCAGGTATCTCAGTCATTTTGGTTGGTGATCTTGCACAGCTTCCCCTAGTTATGGATAGGTCATTATATGCATCTCACTCAACGACATTGGCTCTATGGCACACATTCAATACTATTGTCACCTTAGATATTCCATTTCGTCAACAAGGCACAAGTTCTTCACACATAAGATTTTGTGAAATATTGCTTAATATCTGCAACTCAACACCATTGCAAACAAATTGGGAATCCCTCTAGTTGCGGTCAACCCATGCTTTGACGCTTGATGAGAATAATCACTTCAGCCAATAGAAGCATTTGTTTGCAACAAATGCAGCTTCAAGTGCATACAACATAAAAATGTTAACACAATTGCACTCACCCATTGCACATGCAACAACAATCATTGCGCATCAAAGAGATAAGCAGGCACACCAAGAACAACAACTAGTATTTGAAATTCTTTTTTCTATAGACCAGGAAATTATGCTTATTGCAAATTTATGGATAGAAGTTGGCCTTGTAAATGGTGTTTTGGGTCAAATCAAACAAATTGTCTACGATGTAGCTTCCAAACCACCCGATTTACCAAAATATGTCGTTGTTATTTTTGAACATTATACTAGCCCTTCATGGGATCCACAAAATGCAAAACATGTCCCAATTCCACCAATTACTAGAGGAAACCGCGCACAAATTCCACTAGCAATGGCATGGGGCATTACTATTCACAAATCACAGGGGCTGACATTAGACTTTGCCACAGTTGACATCGGCAAAACAGAGAAACAAGGCCTAAAATTCATAGCACTTTCAAGAGTAAAAGAAATTGAACACCTACGTATACAACCAGGCTTCATCTACCAAAGGTACTCCCGATTGAAAGGTGCAACATCAACAATACTACGAAAGGCAGAGGAAGCCAACTTGCTGTAGCTTTTGTACAACACAAAACAAACACAATCAGGTATGCAAATCACATCTTCATTATGTTTTCATGTTTTGTATATCTTCTATTCAATGTATCACCACAAAACAATATTTCTACTTTTCAGGATCAACAACACAATTAATGTTTGTGGAAGTGAAGAGCCCTTTTACATGGCCCAACTCTGCAACAAAAAGGTACACACTTGACACCCACTTCCTATTCAACTATTTTATAGCTTTCAACAATTTTTTCCCCTCCTATTTGCCAAAAATTGTTTCTCATACATTCTTATTTATCACAGTTTCCAATACACTTTCAGTTTGCAACGCACCTGTTCACTTTTACACATATAATGGTTTGTGATGTTATTTACTCATTGCGTCACTGTTTACAATTGGTAAGTATTATTCTATTTATCATTACCTACCTTTTCTCATTAACATTCTTTTACATTTAATATTCACTAATGATGTACTAATACAAGATTCTTCCTTTGTTTATTTTCTTTAACTGCACCTCTTCCGTTTCACAGGTATTATACTTTGTGAAGGTTAGCTTTCAAAAAGAATAACATCCAATACACCAAGCTCATTAATTTGAAGGTATGTAACACTCTTCAGATTTTTTGTGCTCTACTTCCAGGTTTCTTGCTTTGTTTATGTTTTTTAATTGTTTGTAGATTTCACCACTTTCAGTCTGCAACATACCTCTTTACTTTTACACATTGAATTCTGATGATGTTTCTTCACTGTGCCTCTCTTTATAATTAGTAAGTATTATACTATTTATCATTACCTACCTTTTCAAAATTAACAATCCTTTACACTATCAAGTTCTTTTAATTGAATAATTGAAATTTCACTAAAGAATAACATCATATGAATATAACAATTACAAATTGTAACCACTTGTTCAATGCATTTAATTTTCAATAATGATGTACTAATACAAGGTTCTCACTTTGTTTATGTTCTTTAACTGTTTGTGGACCTCACCACTTTCACTTTGCAATCTCAAGAATTTCAAGGTATGTAACAATCTTCAGATTTTCTGCACTGTACTTCCAGGTTCCTTCCTTTGTTTATGTTCTTTAACTGTTTGTACATTTGACCAATTTCAGTCTGCAAGGTACCTATTCACTTTTACGCATATAATGATTTCTGATGATATTTGCTCACTATGTCTCTCTTTACAATTGATAAGTATTGTACTATTTATCATTACCTACCTTTTCCCGTTAACATTCCTTTACACCTTCAAGTTATTTTCATTCAATAATTAAGCTTTCAGTAAAGAATAGCATCAAAGCAACAAGCTCATTGGTTTAACGATATGTAAACCTTACTGACTTGTTCAATATATTGATTTTCCAACGTCTGCTTGCAGGCTTCTTACTTTGTTTAGGTTGTTCAACTATCTGTAGACATGTTAACTTTTACATGTATTATGTTTTCTCAAGGTTTTGAATTTGTACCTATTATTCAATTCAACATTAACTGCCTTCTCTCTTTAACACCCCTTCACAATTTCAAGTTCTCTTCACTGAACAATTCGGCTTTCCATAAAGAACAACGGGTAAATCTTTTCAAATTACAAAATCCTCTTAGGTAGATAACTACAATTCAACTTTCCATAAAAATTAACTTCCTTTCACTTCTTAAACCAAATTTAATTATTATTTTCATACAGTTCTGTGTAGAAAAGCTCTCTCATAACAAACAAATACTCACATGAATCACACAAGAGATTCCAATTCTGCAATTACACATCCATCAAGTATTATATTACTAAAATGTACTAACTTTCAAATTTTCAAGATTTTCAAAGTATTTAACTTCACCAAATTTACATGTTATCCAAATCTAACTTATATAAATGAAACAATGATGCAGGTCTTTCATCATATACATTACATGGAATTGAATAAAAGGCTATATAACATGTTGCTCTTACCAGCATGGGGGATGGAGGGTGGATAACAACAATACTCTGGGTCCAACAAAAAAAATTGGTTGGGAATAATATAGCCTACAAAAAAAAATGTAAAACAATATTCATGACATTTTCTTCAAATACATCATGCTGCAAACACCAGCATGGGGGATGGTGGGTGGAAAATTTTCAAGTTTGGGAACAACCATTGGTTGGGTTATGTACACAAAAATTATCTTATTGTACAATTAACTCTTTGACTTTAATAAAATGTTATTATTCAGTTATACAATACAATATACTTCTCAATATCACAACTGTAATACATCTACTAACATATTGCCTTAACAATCAGACCTATCGGCCTCCTGTTGCAAAAACTCCCCCTGCAACTGCTAGTGGGTTATATGTTATGGACTTATCCCGAGCATTACAAAGTTCACAAGAGTAAGAAAATTACTCTTATTTGTGTTTAATTAAATTATTTTTTAATATTTTTTTACTATTTCTTTTTTTGTTGTTGCAGGAGTGGTATCCCAGCGCCCAACCTACCTTACCTTGGACTTACTCATTGCCAAGTTAGGGTTCAGGAAGGGGTCAGCTGAGACGAAACTAATTCACTTGGGATGTACCCAGTTGGTATTCAGGAAGGGGTCAGCTGAGACGAAACTAATTCACTTGGGATGTACCAAGCCCCTGGAAGCCAGGTATAGTTAAACTGTTGTTAACCCATGAAGAAAAATGTCATCATATAAAGTAGTATGCCATTGTGCTATGCAAGATTTGGTGTAGGAACGTAGGACATCGACTTCTAAAGGAGGAGGGAATATTTTTGTCACTTTCGCACTGCAATATTTACTCGCTTGGACTGTTAGCAAAGCTACAGCCAGCCATTAATAATTTATTACAGTGCTATGCAACCTAACCAGAAAGTATGTTGCATGCCCACTTGGAACTGCAGAATTAATAATAATAGAGAAAGAAGGAGAACAGCAAACTTCAATTTCACTAACAAAAATCTCTGTTACTTTTGCTAAGTGGCCCAGACTCGTATCATTCTTTTTCTGCAGGTACAAGGTAAAAAGCAGACAAAAAACACAGTTATGAATTATTCCAGATCACGCACTGTATTTTGTATAATTGGGTACTCGCATGAAAAACTTAT